>NC_046156.1:150864280-151059833 GCF_011064425.1 Rattus rattus | reverse complement strand
AGCGCGAGAGAGAAAGAGAGTGAGCAGAAAGAGAGAGAGAGAGAAAAAAAAAGAGAGACAAAGTATATAGCGAGATATATATATATAAAGAAAGAAAGAAAGAGAGAGAGAAAAAGGCGCGCGGAGAGCAGAAAGTATATGCGCAGGCGCGCGCGGAGACACACAGAACATAAGGAACACACACACACACACACACACACACACACACACTGCCTTTTCAGAGATCCTTTACTGAATTTCACCAAAATAATCTCACAATAAATGTGTTTGTTTGAAAGACTTTTTCTTTTATTAATTGAGTATTTCATATACATTCTCGAGTGCCATCTCTTCCTGCTTCCAGCAACATCCCTCCCCCTGCTGGGTGCCCCTCCCACCTTCCTGAGTCAATTCATCACTTTTCCCGGTCTTGATCCTTTGTTCTTTTCACACTTAAATTGTCTTTCTTGTATCCATTCGTCACAGATCCAGCAACATGTTGTGCATTGTATCTTTCCGAGCAGCGATTGTTGTTATGATTTCAAACTTTCATTACATCTGATCATATAGAATCATGAAATTTCATATCAATAATTTTAATGCTTCTTTTCATAATTATTTTACTATATAAACAGTCTACAGCTAGAAAAATCAGGCATCAGGTCTGTCAAATAATGTGACAAGAACGATCTGATCATTCTGCTCATCTATAGTCTATACTTTCACTTCTAAAAATTTCATTATCAAATGGTATAATCAGAGACGTCCAAGATGTTGTCAACCATTATAACATTTATCTTATGGTGTGACTCTTTTCCTGTTTTCTCCATCTTGTTAATTGGGTATTTCTACACATTTCAATTGTTGGTCTTTCTCAGTTTTCCTGTGTCATCCTATTCAATCCCTCCTTCTCCTTCTATATGTAAGTGTTCCTCTCTCATCTCCTCCCCCCATTGTCACCTCACAACATACCACTGGGTTCAGTGCTGGGATCAGGCTTCCTTCCGCTGGTGCCTGATTGCCACTCATGCAGCTGTGGTCAGTCTTGTCCTGCTCTGAACTTTGAGATTCCCAAACAGCCTTCATCCCCAGAACTCTTTTCAGACACAGTTTGAAGTTCCATCCATGAATCATGTTTTTGAATAGCTCATCATGTTGCACCATTTTTCCATCCTCCGTTGGCATCTGTTCTTTCCAGTTTCTGGGGCAGTGTCCTTCATCCCACACAATGTTCTTCATCTGCTGTCTCTGATTTCGATCCATTCTGACTGCATGACTAAAGATGCTGAATTTCAGCTCGTTCATTCACTCCTCAGCTGCATCCTTTGTTTCAACTCATTTTCATTGTCTCCCGGCAGTTCAACTGCATGTCCTGTCCTGATTCATTCTTTCACATGCTGACTCAGTCAACCAGCAATTTGTCAGAATGTTGGTCTTTTCCATTGACGAGTTTTGCCTTTCAATTTTTCAAAACCTGTCTATTTATACTGCATATCAAACACTGCAGCCCAAGATCAAGGCTCCAGAGTCAACTACCACAGATATGGGCTCACTCCACTGGTTTTTGAGTCCAGTCCAATGCATGAAACTTCCTTTGATCAATTGATTGATTTTATACCATCTTATTTCATCCTGGTCTTCTCTCCATCCTTCCTCCTTCTGCCTCTGCTTTTTACCTCTCATTCAGGGTCAGCAGCTTCTGTTCACCATCTTTCAGCTTTTTTGCATGTTCAGGTTCTTCGAACTGACTTCTGGGCTCTCGAATTTCTCAGGTCGAATCTCATTGCACTGCTCATTGATGCCCTGTCTTTCTGTTAGAGGTGGTTCAGTGCCTCCGGCCAGGCTCTCATTCGAGTGGTCCTCTTGAGTCTGAAAGGTCCTTCATTCTTCTGGAGTCGTTTCATTCTTTTCTGGCCCCCCACCAAACAATTTCTTTTCAGCCATCTCTCACTTGTTCAAACCAAATAAGTCCAGCCTGCACTTGTTCACCTTCATTTGCATTTTAATTGTGGGTTTTTAATTTCATGCATCAGGTCTGACTACACACACATCTTTCCAACAGCCATCCACATGGCCATTTTGATGCTCTCATCCTGACCTTTTACACACACCACCTGTCATGCCACTTCACAGGCGCCGATCATTCTCAATATTTAACAAGTTGAACTTGTCTCAACTGCCCAGCTCCTTGAATCGAGTTCAAAAACCAAAATCCATGTCTCAATCAGACGCATCTCTGATGAACACTTTTAAATTCCACTTGCTCCTTCCACACTGAACCATCTTCCTGTAGACATTCTCACAAAGAATAAAACAAATTTCATGCTCAGCCTGTGGGGCAGGAAGTCCTGACTTTGTCATTTTCCCAAATGTACTAACAATGTTTGAATTTCACGCTCAAGATTCAAATATATAAGAAACTCTATATCTCAACACTTTATAGCTCTTTTCAACACTGTCAAACATTTCATTCTCCCGCACTCCTCCCAACATCCTTCGGCCCGCCTTGGTGTCAGCTTCCTGTTCTGAACTGCTGAATGGGTCACATAAGAGATGCATTTACCAGAGTGACTTATAGTCAATGTAATCAAGAAAGCTAGCTTTACCTGCATTCAAACCATCTTTCATCCACCCTTCCTGAACTCTTCCCACGTTACACTGCTAAACTGAACTTTCACAATTCTGTGTTCAACGTTAGTACGATATTTCAACAAATGAATATTATTAGCACTGTGGTTTTATTCTAAAATTTTGAACTAATTTCTACAAACACACATAAATACAGTTTTTCAGTTTCAGAGTCATCCAGTTGTGACTCTGCAAGACCCTGGCATCTGGCCATGATGCTGCAGGCTCTGCATTACCAAAGACCAAAGTTCTACTATATAAATCTGGCAGCTTCAGCAACTGGACAAATGCAGAGAGTTCTGAGACAGAAAGACTTTCTGTCAGAGTCAATGATGAGTGAATCTTTAATGGGCTTAGAAGAAGACACTTAGATCAAAGTTGACTGTAAATTAATCACTAATCTACTACACAAAGCTCCTAGAGCTTTACCTACAAACATTCTTGGACTATAGAAATTCCTTGTCTTTGAAATATCTAATTTAGTGTGTTTATATTATTGATAATGGATTCAGCCACACCCTCCATGAGCCTTCATCTTCATTATGTACTTGATTTAACACGCACCACACATCACCCCATTCATGTGGTGTGTGTAGAGTATGTGTATGTGTTGTGTATGTAAAAAGGTGTATATACAACTGCTTTAATGTTTGGCAACAATTTGTAAAGCATCTAGAAAGTGTCAAAGTAATATCATATAATCAATTGGTTCTAAGATTTTTAGAATAAAAACCACAGTGGTTTTAATCTTTAATATTCATTTATTTTAGAAATATCATGCTTACTAACCTGATTTGAATTTCTTTTAAATTCATAATGAATTTCATATATGCAAGAAAGTGTGGAATGCTTATCTATTGTGGGCCAGTTTGGTAGTCGAGAGAAACAAGTCAAAAGTTCATTTTTTAATCTCATTCATAAATCAACAACCAAAGCACTGGGATTCTGAGAAACCCACTGGCTTAGCAAGGGTCAACTGATAATAAGGCACCGATTTTACAAGGTCATCAGACCCCATATAAGTTATGTCGCTGACCCACAACTTTAAATATTGCACAATAATATTAATGCTATAAACATTAGCAGCAATGTTATTATTGTTCCTAAAATTATGAGAACTATAATTCTGTTAATTTAGTTAAAAAGTCACGCCCTAAATGTAAAATGTTTTGAGTTTCACTTACCTAGCACTTAGCAGTTAAGATCACATGTAGACGGGCCAAATCTACAATATTATCACAACACAAAGTGATAGCATTAGGAGGAGTTTAAATTTTACATCACAGGAACTCATTTGAATCAAGTTCTTTGAGAAAAATGAAAGATTCATTCTAATATTTTCTTAGTGACTGGAATTTAATGCAACCTTTCAAAACTTATTATTAAGTGTTAAATTAATTCATTTACGAAATGAAACTCAAGGAGGATGAATTTAAGGGAGTGGATGAAAATTAAAGATAATTTGGGCTCTTGTATAAAATTAAAGTTAGCTTGCCGGATCTTGAGTTACATTAATATACACACAGGAAATCTCACCTCTAGTGTTCATGAATGCATCTCTTATATGCCATAACCTGTACGTGCTGTGTCTAAATGTGAAATGACCTACAGGCTCAAGGCTTGCGTTGACACGTGGAAGACCATGCTGCTTAAGAGAATCGTGGACATTTTTAGAAACTGGAAACATGCTGAAGAAATTACATCAGTCTATTATAGTGAAAACATTCATCAACTGATAAATGGATAGATAATGTGATTGAGATATATATATGCATGTATATACATATTATATATACATATACATACATACATACATACATACATACATACATATAATGAAATGTTAATTCAGCAGTAATAAAAAATGATGCCTGAAATACAAGGGGGGCAGCCAAATTTAAGAGACAATGTGAGCGTAGAATATTTATAAGGAAATGTCAAGGAATGTTGAGAGAGCTGACAATCAATCAATTACACCAAGGCAGATTTGAAGTTGATATGCTTAAATACAGTATTTCTTGGAGGAAGATGAAACATTTACAATTAGATGTTGAAAAGAGCTACTAAAGTAAGAATTATAGAGTTTCTTATATATTTGAATGCTTAGGCTCATACATTGAAACCTGAAACTTCAGACTTAGAAAGAGGAGAAACATCAATGCGGTATTGAGAATTCAGGAAATATTGTTGAAAATTACATTTGGGAAAATGAACACAAATTCCCGTAATTACAATGTCACTTGTTGCCTAAACATGTTATAACTAATGTAACTTAGTATTAGGCAATGCCTTGAAGCCTCCATTATTGATGTTAATATTATAGTTAGATAAGTGACTGTTCATGGAAACTTCTCAGAGAGCTGCAGAAGACTAATAGAATCTGGTGGTCAGGATGCCTAAGTGACAGGATAAACTTGTGGACCTTTCTGTGAAAACTCAACAACTGGTGATCAGGTTGCCTTAATGATAGGACAACCGTGGTCAGGGTGCCTAATGATGACAAACCCAGACTTTTCTGATTTCTGCTGGTGTCAATACGATTGTCTGACCACAGGAACAGTGCCCTTGGCCCGTGGCAACACGTCCCACTCTCGTATTTCTCCAATTTCTGCTATGGTATAAATTCAAATTTGAAAATAAAATTGCTCTTGATCAGACTCTGTCTTGGCATCCTTCTTCACGCCTCTTGGCCCCCATTCTCCTAGGTAAATTTTCTGCATCCTTGTTGACTGTCCTGCAGGATGGAGCAACTGGATGGGACAACTCAGCATTTTTTTTTTTATTTCCTATTGTGTTGTTTTGTCTGAGACAGGGTCTCCCTTCAGAGTCCTGCCCTGGAATTTGGTACATAGAGAAATGTCTTTTTTAAAATTTGTTTTTATGCTGTATATGTTGATCATATTCTTTCCCATGCCACAAATCCTCCTAGATCCTATCCACCCTACTTCATGTTGTCTTCTCGCCACAAAAAAAAAATCTCAAAATAAATTCAAAACTAACCAATATAATAATAATGTGTTTTATAATGAGATTTATATCTTACAAATCAAATGAAATTTGCTTAACAGTTAAGGTTCAGTAGGCAAGGAAGACTGTACTTGCTATTATCTTTTGTTGAGAATAATGTATAAGGAAAAATGTAATTTCATTGTGTCTACAGGAAAATGGATACTATATCGCACTGATATAAGTGGACTATTATAAAACAGTCCTTGAAACGTCCATCGCCACAGCTAAATAATTCCAGGGATGGTTACACTGGAAGCAAATTGCTTGAGAGATATCTGTAACAGGGATTTATTTCTGAGCCACCAAGATGGATCACCAGGCAAAAATGCTGCCAAGCTAGTATGTCCTGAGTTCAATTTCAGTGATCCAAAGTGTGGAAGGAAAGAACCAACTTTGCATGCTGTCCATTGCCTTGAAAGTGCATCTTGGCATGCCAGTGCCTCTACCAAACAAGTAAAATGCAAACAAGTAAAATGTAATTTAAAATTTAAAAGGCATCATTTTGCCTCATGGCCAAGATACTTAATGAGAATTTAAAATATTTTTTACTCCTTTTATGACTCTATAGATGATGACTAGGTTTGGCTACTTAGTGTGGTGATGCTGTGAATTATCTAGTATTAAGAAAACCTACACAAGTAAAACATAATAATTAGAAATTTGCCGAAAATGTTTCATCTTCTGTATACACTTTATTTAGATTTTTGCATATAAAGAGGAATTGAAAAAACATGAATATATTTAGATTGTACACTTTGGTGTTTTGGGCACATCTGTTTGGGAAGTGATCATAACATACAATCAAGCTAATTAACATTTCTAACACCTGAAATAGGTACCACTTAAATTTCCTATGTATAAGCAAATATCATACTACCTTATAATTTTCATTTTAATTGAGATTTAATTAGATGGTTTGATTCTGAGATGTGCTACCTATAGAAATTTTGGGTTAGAAAAATTACTGGTTTTCCGATACCATGGCATTCACTCCCATTTGTTTGAGAATTTGGCTAAAGTTCTCGGCAAGTGCCATCTTATTATAAATTACATGGAGATTGTTGGCTGTGCTCAGTAACACTAGATGGAGAATCTAAAAAAGGTGGGGGAGGGTGGTTTAACAATGCGAAAAAGATGCATCTGATGCTAATTTTAATTTACTATTTAAAAATCTCTAATTAATGTGTCAGAAATTTAATGAGGGTACTGGAAGATATGAATTTTGCCTTTTCTTTACATTCTATGTGAAGATAAAATGGGACATACGATTTGATTTCATTGAGTTTTTTTATTTATGTGGGGATGTATCCAGAAAAGTACAAAATATTGTATCTAATTCTTATAGTTTTAATCTTCTATTAAGTGGAAACAGTATTAATAACGTTTTTTAAAGTTGGGATAATTTCTTTTTCTTTTTTTAATTGAAAATATTCCTCAGCCAGAGTATTATTTATTTATTTGTTTATTTATTTATTTTATTAGATATTTTATGTATTTACATTTCAAATGTTATCCCCACCCCCCCTCTTTCCTATTCCACCTCCCCCCTTTCCTTGCTTCTGTGAGGATGCTCCCCCACCAGCCCAACCATTCCCTCCCTCCTCTTCTGTCCTGCCATTCCCCTACACTGGGGCTTCGAGCCTTCACAGGACCAAGGACTTCTCCTACTATTGATGGCAGACAATGCTATCTTCTGCCTGCATATGTGGCTGCAGTCATGGATCACTTCATGTGTACTCTTTTGTTGGTGGTTTAGTCCCTGGGATCTCTGGGGTGTCTGGTTGATTGACACTGGTGTTCATCCTATGGGGTTGCAAACCCCTTCAGCTCCTTCAGTCCTTTCTTTAACTCCTCCACTGGGGACCCAGACCTCAGTTCCTTGGTTGGCTGCAAGCATCTGCCTCTGTATTTGTCAGGCTCTGGCAGAGCCTCTCAGCTAGACAGCTAGACAGCTATGCACTTCTTGGTATCCACAAGATTGTCTGGGTTTGGTGGTTGTATATGGGATAGATCCCCAGACAGCAGTCTCTGGATGGCCTTTCATTCAGTCTTGCCCCACACTTTGTGCCCATTTTCCTCCTGTAAGTATTTTCCCCCTTCTAAGGCTAAAGCATCCACACTTTGGTCTTCCTTCTTCTGAGCTTCATATGGTCTGTAAATTGTACCTTGGGAATTCTAAGTTTTTGGGCTAATATCCACTTCTCAGTGAGTGCATACCATGTGTGTTCTCAATGATCAGATAGCAGTAATTTATTAAGCATTAAAACTAAAATGACTAGGCAATATGCAACATTCATGCATATATTTTTTATCCCGTATATAGTGACATTTTCATTACTGTGACACATTCCTACTAAATATAGATATGTTTTAAGCAATCTGAATATTGAGTTTCTGTGGTGGCAAGGACCCTTTATTCTACTCAATGCCTCTGGAAACTAGCTCATTTCTCTATTGCATTAATTTTGCCCTTCCAAAACATTACATAAAAGGAATAACTCTGTAACTTTTAACATATGATTTCTTGAGGATAAACACATACATAAAATGTTTTAAATATTGGTGAACAATCAAATAAAATCCTACCTTTTCTTTTTTCACATCAATACATTAATTAATAAAACTTCAGAATTCCAAAACTTTAGGCAGTTGAGACAAGACTACTTCAACTTTGTTAAATATTGTTATTGAAATGATCAGCACCTGACAGCATGTAGAGTAGAAGTTAGCATGACAATTCCCCTTTGTCTCTTACCCTGAACAGTTCCAATCTTCAGTCTACAGCACACAGGGCACACATTGCCACCACCTTACTGCCCCCTAGTGCTGGTAGTTGGTCGAACCAAAATTAGTCAAGAAACCTACCTGCTTGGTTTGCCTCTCCTGGGTGTTCAAATTGGCTCTCTTATTTCACACACAAAATAATTGGTAATGATAGCATGTATTCATGCTGGTGACATGACTATTAAAGTGTGTGAGTTGCAAAACCTGTAAATCACTGGGTAAAAGGTCCAAGTTAAAGGAAAATATACTCATGATTCCAGTTTATTTCCTAAATTGGCACGAATGAAAAGAGCGAGAATGATTACTGTCCTTAAGATTTCCAAGTCATACATAGAGAGCTATAATCAACCCCAAAGCACCATAAAGTCCTTGAAAAATTACCTCCAAGACTTTCAGGACCAATTTTTCAGAATCCTGTGTTAGGCTCATTTTAAGGGTTAAGCATCATCAACTAAAATGAGCAATAAAAGTGGCAGGTAGGAAATAATGCCCAGTTTGATTACAATGGGAATTGATATGTGTCAAGTATTATATAATTATTTCCTGTACAGAATTTCCACTCCTGAACATTTAAGTTGATAGCAAAGTTTCATACTACAAATGAGTCATCAGACTTAATAAATAGAAGGTAGCATACCCAGCCATATATATCAGTTAAATCAATAGTAATATGTGGATTTCTATGGAATACTTTTTTTTTTGAAAATACAAGAAACATATGGCTGTGCTATTGATCTTCTGACGGTGAAGAATATATGTTGGTAGGTATAGGACCATTATCTTTTTAAAGCCAAGAATAGATTTTATTCCATGACAAAAGCAGGTTTTAAAGAATTTTTCTCTGTATGTATTGAAATACATACCAATATATGGAAAGTACACAGTGATATGTGTCTCAAAGAAATTGATTGTCAACAGCATTTATCTTGCTTCAAAATTTGTTCTTTTTCATACTTAATGCTAAGAAAATCTGGAGTTAACTCTGGTGATCTCAATAACTTGCAGTGGAATAATTTAAAACATTGACAGGTGCCTGTGATTTAAATAATAATTTACAGATTCTCAAGTGTTTCACTTATGTTGCAAAATCAAAAGTTCTATTAGAAAAAGGTTTAGATATCATTAGAAATTTAGTCTCCAAATTTAGTTTTGGATCCTGAAAAAAGACATTTCATTCTCAATGACCCAGAAGAGCTAATTAGAACATAGATGGGTGAAAACCTTTGGAAATGCCTTACGTTTTAAAACCAGAAATGTTTCATAGAATCCATAGAGATTTCTTTCAAATTTTACATAATTAGTTGGCTTGGTGTTAAAAAATGAAAAGGCTTACCAAAAGGTAATCTTGAGTAATAATCCTGTATCCTAGTACTGATATATTTAGGATTATCTATTCTTTTCTTTATATCTATTTAATTTTTTACTGTAGTCATTCATTTTTTAATTTTGATACATAGAATTAGAATAAAACAAAAAAAACCCTGAATTATGTTAATTCAGAATTAAGATGAATGAATACAACAAAAATGGTACTTAAGTGGATGACTTGAAACCTAAAATCCTGAAAGTTCTGGAACAACTTGATGATATAGGCATATGAAAGAACTTCCTAAATAGGGTTCCATTTGCCCAACAATTGACAAGTAAAAATTCATGAAACTCTAAAAGGTTCTACACAGCTAAGGAAATAATCATCCTTACGAAGGGGAAACCCAAAGAATAGAAAAGAATCTTTGCCACCTACATATCTGACAGAGGTTCAATATCCAGGCTAAACAAAGAACTTAAAAAAATCCAAAGACTCAATCAAATCAAATGATTTATGCAAAAAATAAAATGAAACAAGAAAAGGAAAAGAAAAAACAAAAAAAGTCATGGTACTAGAATGAAGAATTCTTGGAACAATGGCTTAGAAATATTTCAAAATTTTCAACATTATTTTTTAATTTTATTTTCTTGGATATTTTATGTATTTACATTTTAAATGTTATCCCATTTAATCATGTGTAAGTTTGAATATGAGTGCAGGTAGCCTTGGAGACCAGAGGTGTTGGATTCCCTGGAGCTGGAGTTACACACGGTTAGAAACCACGTGGCGTTGGAATTGGTCACTAACTTACATCCATAAGAATAATACCTAAAACTTAATCCTATGAACCGGACTTTCAGGCCCACAGCCAGTTGCTAAAGCCTTATTATTATCTTGTATTGGTTGCTTGACAAGACCATTTGTAGTATAACCTCGGTACTATATCAATGCATTTCCTCAGCTTCTGAACCTCACTCACACTTGACCCAGCAAATACTTGGACTCACTGTGATGAAATCTTTAGATATAGACTTGGCCCATAATTCTATTTATTCTCTGTGTGCTGCATTTTTAATTTTTTAATTTTATTTTTCTTGAATAGTTCATGTACATACATTTCAAATGTTCTCCCTTTTACCCCCTCTCCCATACCCCCTTCACCCTTCTAGTGCTTCTATGAGGATACTCCCACTCCCGCCCACCTACTCCCAACTCAATGCCCTGGCATTCCCTATATTGGGGAAATGAGCCTTCACAGGACCAAAGGCTTTTCCTCCTATTGAGGTCAAATAATGCCATTCTCTGCTATGTAGGTGACTGGAGCTATGGGTTCCTCCATGTTTACTCATTGGTTTGGTGGTTTAGTCCCTGGGAGATCTGGTGGGGTTTATTTGGTTGATATTGTTGTTCTTCCTGTGGTGTTGCAACCTTTGAACTCCTTCAGTCCTTTCTCCAACTCCTCCACTGGGGTCCCAGTGCTCAGTCTGATGGTTGTGTAAGCATCTTCATCTGTACCAGTGGGACTCTGGCAGTGCCTCTCAGGAAATGCCCATATCTGACTCCAGTCAGCAAGCACTTCTTGACATCAGCAAGAGTGACTGAGTTTGATGGCTGCATGTGGAATGGATCCCCAGGTGGGGCAGTCTCTGAATAACAATTTTCTTCAATCCCTGCTCCACTCTTTGCCCCTGTATTTCATTCCATGAGTATTTTGTTCTCCCTTCCAGGAAGGAATGAAGCATCCACATTTTGATCTTCCTTCTTCTTGAGCTTCATATGATCTATGAAATTTTTTAAGTATTCTAAGCTTTTGGACTAATATCCACTTACCAGTGAGTTTATACCATGTGTGTTCTTTTGTGACTGGGTTACCTCACTAGAGGAATGCAAACTTATCCATTCTTATCTCATTGTACAAAGTTCAAGTCCAAGTGGATCAAGGACCTCCACATAAAACCAGATACATTAAAACTAATAGAAGAGAAAAGTGGGAAGAGTCTCAAACACATAGGCACAGGGTAAATTTTCCAGAACAGAACACTAATGGCATATGCTCTAAGATCAAGAATCAACAAATGGGACCTCATAAAATTCAAAGCTTCTGTAAGACAAAGGACACGTCCAATAGGACAAAATGACAACCAACAGATTGGGAAAAGGTCTTTACCTATCCTACATCCAATAGAAGGCTAATCTCTAATATATATAAAGAATTCAAGAAGTTAGACTTTTTGATAATCAAATAATCCTATTAAATATGGGGTACCAAGCTAAACAAAGAATTCTCAACTGAGGAATACTAAATGGCTGAGAAGCACCTAAAGAAATGTTCAATATCCTTAGTCATCAGGGAGGTGCAAATCAAAACAACCCTGAGATTCCACCTCACACCAGTCAGAATGGCTAAAATCAAAAACTCAAGTGACAACAAATGCTGTTAGGATGGGGAGAAAGAGGAACACTGTTGTTGGTGGGATTACAAGCTGGTACAGTCACTCTGGAAATCAGTCTGGAGGTTTCTCAGAAAATTGGAATAGTACTACCTGAGGACCCAGCTAGCTATAACACTGATGGGCATACACCCAAAGATGCTCCAACATATAACAAGGACACATGCTCCACCATGTTCATAGCAGCCTTATTTGTAACAGCCAGAAGCTGGAAAGAACCCAGATGTCTTTCAAAAGAAGAATGGATACAGAAAATGTGGTACATTTATACAATGAAATACTACTCACCTATTAAAAATAATGACTACGTGAAATTCTCAGGCAAATGGATAGAACTAGAAAATATTATCCTGAGTGTGTGCTGCATTTTTAAGAAGACTGTTACCTTCCTCTCAACTGATTGTGGAAAATATTTCTATTGAACACCTTAACAGCATATTTTAATGATGAGCCTAATTGTTCTCACAGATCGTGTTCATATACATTAATTTAAAAGTTCTTAAGTACTGTTTTGGGAACCTGATACAATGTTAAGATTTAAAAGACCATTTTCCCACATTATTTTCTCATGAATAAAAGAAGTAAACTAGTATTGGGTGGGGGGAAAGGACTGAAGCCCTGAGGGCCAGAAGAAAGAATGGAAACAGGCAACTTCAGAATGAAGAAGGCTGGGAAGATCCTCTAGAACATACTGAGAACCTGGGTAGTGAAAGACACTCGGAACTCAAAGAGGGGGACCATAGATGAAAGGCCCTACAGAGCGGAGAGGGAACTTTTTGAACCCACCTCTAGCAGAAAGACAGGGCATCAAGTAAGTGATGTGGTTGCTATCCCACAGCCCAAGTTCTGACCCATAATTCTTCCTGTCTGAGAGAAATTCAGAGATGGAAATCGAGAAAAGCCTGAGGAAAAGAAGGTCTAGCAAAAGGCCCAAAGTGGGATTCAGCTCAAGAGGAGGCCACAAGACCTGTCACCATTACTAAAGCTAATGGGCATTCACAAAATGCCATGACTGCTCTCCAAAAAACCCAACAAGCAGCTGAAAGAGTCAGATGCAGGTATGTACACCCAACCAATGAACAGAAGCTGCTGACCCCTCTGGTTGAATTAGAGAGAATTAAAAAAAAAAAGCTAAGGAGGAGGGCAACCCTGTAGGAGGACCAACAGTCTCAATTTGCCTGGACCCCTGAGATCTCTTAGATACTGGATTACCAACCAGGCAGCATACACCAGCTGAGATGAGGCCTCTGACACATATACAACAGAGGACTCCCCTGCCTCGGTTCAGTCAGAGAAGAATGCACCTTTTCCTCAATAGACTGGAGAACCTAGGAAGTTAAAGGTCTCGTGTGGTGGATGGTGGGGACATCCTTGTAGAGACAGGAGGGAGGTTAGGATGGGATGGAGAGGAGATATGGGATGTGGAACCCTGGGGAGTAAGACCAGGATGGGAATAAAGATGGAGTATAAAAACAAATCAATCAGTTAATTAAAAAAAAAAATGAAGCCCTGCATCTGAAGAAGTAGGCTTAATTTTGTAGTGAGAAGGAAGTTTTCAGTGGAAGACTTCAATTAGGAAGTATTTTTAATTTTACTTTTCATGTTTATAAATTAAAAAGGCAATACAGATTTATATAATGACCAGAAATAAGGAGTACTTCAGTGCATGCATTGGACTTGGCTGATTTAATTCTTTAACCAGCTTCTCTAAACTGGACTCAATTACATTTGACGTAGGCTTTATTAAACTATTAAGAAACTAAATAAGCAAGTTCACCCTGCAAGTAACAGGAACTTTATAAACCCAGTGGTGCTTCCAGAAAGGATACTTGTAACTACAGTACAATTAACATTGCTATCCAAAGATACACACTGCTTGTTCTAGATACCTTAAACTGCAAGCTTGACACAGGCTGGAGTCGTCTGATGAGAGAATATCAACTGAGGAACTGCCCAGTCAGATTGACCCATGGGCATATCTGTAGAGGATTGTCTTGCTTGTTAGTTGATATAGAAAGGGTCCAGGCTACTCTGGGTAGCACTATTCCCTAGGCAGTTGGTCTTGGGCTACATTACAAGCCATTAGTGGGTCTGTAAGGCAACCAGCAAGACACTTTCTTTCATAGTTAATTTTTCTTTCATAGTGTCCTTATAATACATTCTTGGGTTCCTGCTCTGACTTCTTTCAATAATGTGACCTAGGCATACAAACTAAATAAATCTGTTCTTTTCTTTTAAAAAATTAAAATTCCTATGTATTTAATCTAGAGTGTAATTATGCTATAATTCTGTTTTAATATTTGATAGCATATGATTATTTAATTTAAAAAATTATATGCAATTATAATATTACTAAATACAGATATGGTATGGAATTATAATTCCTTAAATACTATATTCTTATTTGAAGTGTTATAAATTAGACTAAGTTTATTCACATTTTGCTCACAGTTTAACTTTTAGAAGTTACTTTATATGATTATGTAAGCTTTTAATCACATTAATAGCTGAGACAATCAAGTCTTACATAGGGTAGGTGTACTGTAACTCATAATTTCACAGGTTTTAGCTCATGGTCTATCATTAATATCACTTTTTTGCTTGCAGTAAGGCACCAGCACATCCTTCCCAGAGAATGAGGTAGACAAAGTTAGACTTGTATGGAAAGGTAGAAAGGAGACCAGAATCTCAATGTTTCTTAAAAAGCTACATAGCACTGTCCCAGACCAGTGGAATAGAATTGAAGACCCAGAAATGAACCCAAACACCTATGGTCACTTGATTTTTGAAAAAGGAGCCAAAACCATCCAATGGAAAAAAGATAGCATTTTCAGCAAATGTTGCTGGTTCAACTGGAGGTCAGCATGTAGAAGAATGCAGATCGATCCTTATCACCCTGTACAAAGCTTAAGTCCAAGTGGATCAAGGACCTCCACATCAAACCAGATACACTCAAACTAATAGAAGAAAGAGTGGGGAAGAATCTCAAACACATGGGCACTGGAGAAAATTTCCTGAACAAAACACCAATGGTTTATTCTCTAAGATCAAGAATCGACAAATGGGATCTCTTAAAACTGCAAAGCTTCTGAAAGGAAAAGGACACTGTTGTTAGGACAAAATGGGAACCAACAGATTGAGAAAAGATCTTTACCAATCCAACAACTAATAGAGGGCTCATATCCAAAATATACAAAGAACTCATGCAGTTAGACTGCAGGGAGACAAATACTCCTATTAAAAATGGGGTTCAGAGCTAAACAAAGAATGCACAGCTGAGGAATGTTGAATGGCTGAGAAACACCTAAAGAAATGTTCAACATCTTTAGTCATAAGGGAAATGCAAATCAAAAGAACACTAAGATTCAACCTAACACCAGTCAGAATGGCTAAGATCAAAAACTCAGGAGACAGCAGATGTTGGCGAGGATGTGAGAAAGAAGAACACTCCTGCATTGTTGGTGGGATTGAAGACTGCTACAACCATTCTGGAAATCAGTCTGGAGGTTCCTCAGAAAATTGGACATTGAACTACCTGAGGACCCAGATATACCTCTCTTCGGCCCCAATATATAACAAAGACACATGCTCCCCTATGTTCACTGCAGCTTTATTTATAATAGCCAGAAACTGGAAAGAACCCAGATGCCCTTCAACGGAGGAATGGATAGAGAAAATGTGGTACAACTACACAATGGAATACTATTCAGCTGTCAAAAAAATGACTTTATGAAATTCATAAGCAAATGGATGGAACTGGAAACTATTATCCTGAGTGAGGTAACCCAATCACAGAAAAACACACATGGTATGCACTCATTGAAAAGTGGACATTAGCCCAAATGCTCAAATTATCCTAAATGCACAGAACACATGAAACTCAAGAAGGATGACCAAAATGTGGATGCTTCACTCCTTCTTTAAAAGGGAACAAGAATACCCTTGGCGGGAGATAGGGAGGCAAAGTTTAGAACAGAGACTGAGGGGAACGCCCATTCAGAACCTGCCCCACATGTGGCCCATACATATACAGCCACCCAACTAGATAAGATGGATGAAGCAAAGAAGTGCAGGCCGACAGGAACCAAATGTAGATCTCTCCTGAGAGACACAGCGAGAATATGGCAAATACATACGCAAATGCCAGCAGCAAACCATGGAACTGAGAATGGGACAGAGATTCAGAGAAAGTACTAAAAGAGCTTGAGGGGGCTTGAGAAAACATATGAACAAGAACACCAACCAACCAGAGCTTCCAGGGACTAAGCCACTATCCAAAGACTATACATAGACTGACCCTGGGCTCCAACTGCATAGGTAGCAATGAATAGCCTAGTAAGGGCACCAGCGGAAGGGGAAGCCCTTGGTCCTACCAACACTGAACGCCCAGTGAACATGATTGTTGTGGGGAGGGTGGTAATGGGGGGAGGATAGGGAGAGGAACACCCATATAGAAGGGGAGAGGGAGGGGTTAGTGGGATGTTGGCCTGGAAACTGGGAAAGGGAATAACAATTGAAATGTAAATTAGAAATACCCAATTTAATAAAGATGGAGAAAAAAACAGGAAGAAAAAAGTCCACACCATAAAGATTGCATCTTCACAATGACCTCAAATATTGGACAGCAAGCTGTCAACACTTGGACACAGTAATATCCTGATTATACCATTTGTGTAGTAATTTTTTAAATGTGTATTATAGACCCCCCACTAAGATGCAAACAGATGATCAGATCATTCTTTGTCACTTTAACGATGGTACCATTTTTTCCTCCCTAGCTACATTATTTGACTTGGACTACCAATTATACCTGATTTTTAATAGCTATAATGACCATCTAAGGTAGAATTTATTTATATCAATTTACAAATTTTTCAGGTATTTTGATTGTTTAATTTATCCTTTTATCTTAGAAAATATAGTAAAATAAAAATGATTATATTTGTATGAAAAAATAAAGCATTAAAAATTATAACAAAATTATGTTAAGTGGTATTTTGTTGATATAAGTAAATAAATATTGCTTATTTATCAATGATTATGAGATCACAAAACATCTGTAGCTCTATGAACTGGTATTAAAATATATTTCATGATTCTGCTATTTGTATGATCAGATTAGTAATGAAAGTTAGAGCTCACCTTCAACTAATCACTGCTCAGAGGTTCTATTAAGTACACAAAGAGGAACATGTTTGCTGAGATCTGTAATCATAACAGATAAGTTCGTGCTACTTGGCAAGAAAGAGACAATTTTAATTGCTTGAAAAGACAAAGATACCTTTTTAACTACTTTTGTTATGTAGCCAAAAGGAGAATAAAAACACTCTAGCGGCCTGTCTCAAGAATTTTATAAAATACATGATGAAGTTCCTTTTTGGTTTCTGATTATATAGGAGAGAACTGTTTATTCAAAAGTAGTTCTGGATCATGTGGGCATAGTTCCATCAATGACAAGTGCTCAGACCACGGCTTTGTGTAGAATATAGTTCTTTCACTGAGTGGAAAAGTATAAGAAAATCCAAAATGGACCAGGAAAGGAGTAATTACTATGGCCCAATCTCCTCAGAGGTTGCAGCATGGAAAAATACACAATGAACTGTAAATTTTTTGTGTCCAAATGTGTCGTCCACTTGGCAAGCTTACATAATGTTCTACTGTATGATGAGTAACTCAATTGTCCACATGTTTTATAAGTTTGCAAAGGCTCTCCATAACTTGATACTGATAAAGTGTCTACATGTCACCCAGTAGGGAAGTGATGGTTGTTGATATGATCAGAGCAGAAGCATTAACAAGGTCTTCTTGAAAAGTGTCTTGTTGAAGACTATGTAAAGTTGTGAATTTGCATCCTTTTGCAATCTCTGATTGTACTAATCAGGCTTTATTTGTTTCTGCCTGTTGCCATCTATAGAGTGAGCTCAGGGCTATAACATTACCTCACTGGTAATGAATATTTTTCACCCTGAAGTTGTGTTACCCTGTATATTTTTTCCATAAACTAGCCCAAATATGCTATAGATGGCTTCAATCTAAACCCCAGGATATCTCTTAGGAATGCCGGCTTAGCTTTTTGATTGATGAATTCTTCTTTCTAGAAAAACCTCAATTTGGATGCACTCTGGAACCATTGGGTTGGTTTTTCAAAGTCCAGCAGTAGCTATTGCAGGCCCAATAAATTTTATTTCCATAACTAAAGCTCTACTGTAGTTATTTGCAGAGATTCAATGAAATAGAATTTCATATGGGATTACCCTAAAGACTATACATGGACTGACCCTGGACTCTCTGACCTCATAGGTGCAATGAATATCCTAACCAGTGGAAGGTCCTTTTGAACCCCCAGTGAACTGGACTGTGGGGGAGGGCGGCAATGGGGGAGGTGGGGGAGGGAACACCCATAAGGAAGGGGGAGGGAAGGGATGTTGCCCGAAAGGAAAGGAATAACACTCTATATAAGAAATACTCAAGTTAATAAAAAAAAAAAAAAAGAAGTCTTTCCAAGCCAGTATAAGAGCACCTGTGACCCCAATTGTCTAACTCTACCACCATGTATAAGTAAAAAAAAAAAAAAAAAAAGATTACTCGATTTATTTCTCTATTTTCGTTCATTAGTTCATTCCAATCCTTTCAGTCACATGTACTTAAAATCTACTATGAACTAAAGCTGAACTGGGAACTGTATTTCTTCTGATCAATAGGGCAAATTGTTCCTTGATTCCTCTATCTAAGATCCAGTATAGCAGAGACACATATTTGACAAACAAATAAACTAAAACTATTAGCTATAAACTATAAAAAAGTAAACAGAGCTCAGAGACTATAAAGAATGTGTAAAACGTGTGAATAAAAAAAGGGATCTCTAGAAAAGTAGACAAATCTGGGCATCTTTATAGTAACCTAAGGCAGAGATAGAAAGACAAGTGATTGGTGGTTTTGTCCTCTCAACTCATATGAGGAATGTAGCTTGTGTGTGTGTGTGGGTGGGGGGGGAGTATGAGGTAATGAAGAGACCAGTGTGTGATGGAAGCAAATGTATAGCTATGAACATATACACTTGCATACATGCCTAAAACATTAAGGGCTTTGTGTTAATTGGAGAAGAATTCAGTAGAAGCTAACAATACCAGGAATTTTACTAAGAAAATTGTTGTTCTTATGGGGTTGCAAGCCCCTTCAGCTTCTTCAATCCTTTCTCTGACTCCTAAAATGAGGACCCTATTGTCAGTTCAGTAGTTTGCTGCTGGCATTCGACTCTGTATTCATCATGCTCTGGCAGAACATCTTAGGGGACAGCTTAGCATCAGTAATAATGTCTGGGTTTGGTGGCTGTATGTATATGGGCTGGATCCTCAGGTGGAGCAGTCTCTGAATGGCCATTCCTTCAGTCTGTAGTCTAAACTTTGTCTCCACATCTCCTCCTATAATAATTTTGTCCCTTTTAAGAAGGACTGAAGCATCCACACTTTGGTCTTCTGTGGATTATATCTTGCATAGTCTGAGCGTTTGGGCTAAATATCCACTTATCAGTTGAGTGTATACCATTTGTGGGATTTTTTTTTGTTTTTTTTTTGTTTTTTGGGGTTATCTCACTCAGGATGATATTTTCTAGTTCAGCCATTTTTGACTATGAATTTCATGAAGTCATTGTTTTTGATAGATAGTAACTCATTTGTAGATGGTATCCATTCCTCTGTTAAAGGACATCTGGGTTCTTTCCAGTTTCTACGGCTGCTATGAACTTATCAATAACACTGAACATACCAGATCTTATTAGAGGTATCTCAATCACTTCTCAGCTATTAGCAGTCATTTAAGTCACTTTCTCTGATAACTGGTATCATTGGTTAAGTCGCCTATATTACACCACAACTGTAACATTACACCCCATTAAAACACATTCTTAAAAATATATAGAAGCATATGGTACTATCATAAAGGATAACACCTATAAATAATACTATAAATATATAAATTTTCATATTGTAAAATATCACACTAAGCCTGAATTGTTCTAAATTGTTATAAAATTAGATTGTCTTGATTAAGTCATCGTTATAATCTTATTGTACATTCTAGAATGTATAAAATTGATCAAATCTTTTTTTCTTTCCACTGGAAAATCGCTTCTAAGACTCCTTTGTGATTGTTTTTTTAATTCTCATCTTTAAGTCCCCAGCCCCAGCAACACTTTCTTGGCAATAATTCTCTCAGAGGCCCTGCAGGAAGTTTATTACTTGCAGTAAAAGAAAAGCTCTAAAATTTTGTATTTAGATATAACTTTATTTTCCTTGATTCTTCCTCTGAAAATAACATCTAAAGATTCGTTGATTCCTTCTGAGTGCATTATTTGACTGGTGTTGGAGAAGCACTGAGGATTCAGAGGCATCAGCCCTACCATTTTTACAAGTGTCAAGCATAATCACAGTACTTTAAATTCCTAGTTCATTTTGTTCCATCTCTCTCCATATAAATGTCCCGTTGACATTCTTTTTGTCACTCTGTTCTTTATTTACCTACTAAACAAACAAGTCATAATTTCCCCAAAAGGAAAATGACCAAGAAGATTATGCATTATCTCAGTTGTCAAAACATCTAGAACAACAAGCATGGAAGGGATACTTAGTTTTATGGAGCTAAGTTCATCATCCAAAGCCTGCATTGATCTTTGGTCTTAATATATGCAACATCATGGTCCCTAGGAGCATGAAGCAGGAGCTATTCACTTAATGGCAGACAAGAAATTGGGACAGATATGTGGGATAAAACTTATAATAAAATTGCCTAGTTGTTAAATAGGATCCTGGGGCTCAGGGACATCACATGTCAAATAACAAGGACAAATGTTAAAACTGTCTAAAATAAGTCATCTGAGACTTTATGATTATCACTATCTTGAGAGTTAATCTTCTAAACTCCTTATTCTCAAAATACTTTCATAGAATCTGGTATAACATCATGCTTATTGTGCTTGTGATATTAACAAAATAATGTTTAAATGTCTGGGTCCTTTTCCTTAGATGCACTATTTCATAAAATGCCTGTCCACCACGGTTTCCTGATCTTGACTACTAGGGGTTGAAGATGAAGTGAAGAAGAATATGGCAAACCATCATGACCTCTGTGTTGAACCAAACTCCCATGTCTCTGTGAGTTAACTGGATCTGGGATTTACCTCTTGTTTAACAAGTGTTTGTAAACGTAATGTTTTTGTGCACTATGTAAAGATTATCCTTGTGTTAGCCAAATGCTAGTTTTTCTGCCCTCATATCTTGCTTCATTATAGACATGGCACTGTGATACTTATGTTGAGAATCTCCTGCCTCAAGTTTGTGTAAACAATGCTTACCATTTATTCTCCTCTGCACTGTCAATAAAAGTTGATCACCCAATGACTGGGCAGAAGACAGAATAGGGCAAGACATTCACCAACCAGTTGAGAGGGAGAGAAAAAAAATAAAAGTACAGGTTAAACCATGAAGAGGAAGGAGAAAAGACAACATGAGAGTTGAACTGGAACATGGGAGGCCCTAAATGTAAATATTATAGGGATTTTGGCTGGGCGGTAGCCAGATTAGACAAGATGTTTCAAATAGATAAAATTAACACCTAGTAATGCAGTTAAGTTTGAAAATAAGTCTTGATCTCTCTGTGTCATTATTGGGGAATCAGCTAGAATAAAAAAAAAACAGCCTAGTGTATTGATTTGATATATATAAAAATTACCTCTTACAGTTGTTTTGGTTGCAAAACCAGTCTCCACCTTTATTCCCTTAACATAGGAGTTCCTCAGGACCACTGAATTTTAGCATTGATGGTAGTTTAAATTAATGATTCTAGTCAAGATAGGCCATAAATTATTGTTTTAAGTGATATCTCTTACTATAGGTTAAGTTTGCTAATATACAGCTCATCAGAGGAACATACGAAATACTAAGTTCAAATTTCAGCATTGCAAAATGTAGAAATGAAAATACATAAAGATTTCTGGTTTTCTTTAAACAAACTATGCAGGTTCATCATCAATCTAATGCAAATGAAAGGATTTCATGTCCCAGAGACTAACTTGCAGAAAAGAAGCTCTGGAGAAAGAAATAAAGGACTAAAACCTTAAATCTGCATAAAGAAAACTGTGGGTTTTAGCTATTATGAAACACAAAGGGTACATATTTTCTCCAGATCCTTATTTCAATTATTTGCATAAGCACTCTGAACTAATATTGCATGATTGTATGTTATTCTGTTTCTATGATTTTGAGGAACAAGACTTTCTTCTATGCAGCATGCCACAATGACTGAATTAATGTATGGTTCCCTCAATCAGTACAAGAGTTCCAACTTTCCTATTTCATTTATCAACATGCATTTATGTTATGTTCCTTCTGTAAAGTCCATTTTATTAGATGTTTTTCCTATCACTGTCGGCTCAATCTGTATTTCAGAACTCTGTAGCATAATTCTAGAAGCTCCAAGCTGTTATTTAAATGACCTTTCTTAAGAAATGGCCATCAACTTATGACCACAAAAAGAAAACATGACATTTTTACAAAATTGGTTTTTAAAAGGAGCAAAGGGCTAAGCCACAGACATGCATCTAAGTGAACAAATCATCAAAGAAGAACAAATGCTAAGTAAATCCTTTTACATGAGATACCTCAAATTGTAAAACTTTCAGTGAGGCTACTGAAAGTGTATTTGCCAGAAGTTGGAGAGTTGAAGACATGGGGAACAGATGCCAAATAAATTTAGAAAATTTTAATAATCAAAAACGAATGTTGGTGAAGATCTGATATATAACATATGTAAAACATGCAATTTTAAAATATAGTTGGCAGATAGATTTGGTGTTCTCTTCACAATACCATGCACAGTTATTCACTATGACGCAATGACTATTATTTAGGTGAACAAAGTGTTCAGCACTGTGTGTGCTCTCTGTAATTATGGGCATATGCATATGTCCCATCTTATACAGACAGACAGACACAGACAGACAGACAGACAAAATATGGCAAACATTCATTTAAAACTTTAAACAATTTCTCCTTTTTCCTCCTATGACTTCTCTCCACTTCACATGCTTTGTTTTAAAGTCCTATGAGTCTACTTAGACATTGATGAGTCTGTATAGACATGGATGTCAGACCATCTACTGTAGCATGTGTTTCAACTCTGGAACAAACCCATGAAGAAAACTCATGGTCTCTCAGTACCATCAGTTGCCAATTGCTCCTCAGCTAGAGGTTGGGCTTCATGAGCCCTTCTCCTTCAATGCTGGAATATTGTCTGAACTGATCATGCATACTTTTCCACCTCGTAGTCACAATCACTGTGAACTCATGTGTGCAAAAGTCCTGTCAGCCTTGGCAAATGTTTCTTTGCTGAAGATGGTCATGACCTCTGGCTTTTATGGTCTTACAAGCCTTCGTTGTGATTAAGGAAATCACATTGTATGCATGTGTGAAATTCTCTAACAAGAAACAGAATTTAAATAAAATAGAATAAAATTAATGAGAAAGAACAAATCAACAACTTATATAGACTTATAAATATTTTCATCTGAAACCATCATGCAATTGACATCATGATTACATGTTGGCTTGTTTTTTTTTTTTAATGCTTTCTCTTGACATAGTGTTACATATCTGTAATTCTAAAATCAGGAGGCAGAGGAGGAGAGTGACAATTTCAGGGAATCCCTGAGCTATATAATGAGACCAGGTCTCAAGCAGGTAAATTGCTAAATGTTTTGTGCTTGGAAGTAAATCATGTACTATTTATAGATTAAATTGTATGGCATCTGAGACTGATATCATAATAACCCATCAGTGTTGGGAGATGGGTGGTAGTGAGCAGTAATCATTAATTAGTACCTATTTAATTTAATGAATGTTAAGTTCATTAGTCCCCATATTTGGATGTGATTTAATTACACATAATCTTGTTTTTGAAACTGTTGTTTCTATGTCATTTATTATAAAAATCACCAAGATATAGAATGTTTCCCCCTTTTTGTCTGAACAGAAAGGGCCATAGTAAAAAAAAGTTATTGTATTATTAATCTAAAGACGTATTGGAAGTTAATAAAAGCAGCAGCCTATAATGATGGGAAAGAGAGCTACAGCTATGATATCAAGAGTTCCACATCCACGGCATGTGTTGCAACGTTGTCTTAACATTATAGGGATGCATTATCATCTACAGAACAAGGGAAGATTGTACTGATAAAATATAATGATGCTAGGATGGCCTTTTAATTAAACAATGCATTGTTAATCACCTATGTAAAAGGTGTTAAAATAAAATAATATCAGGAGACTGTTTTAAAAGTCATATTTTCTTGCTCTTATTATACAGTTATTGTCAAAAATAATGTCTGATAGTTTTGATACTACCCCTACCCATCCATTCCCCTTCTTGTTAGCTCCTATCTCCTTCATGTTCCTTTCCCCTTTACTCATAGTTCCACATATACTCTAGAGTGATATATATATATATATTTGATATTAATTTTGTTTACTTTGCTTAACTTGATGACCTATGCAACTGAATGTATAAAGGTCCATAAATGTGCTTTTAAACGTTACTTAAATGATCTTTAAAGTGATACTGTGTTATTTTTAAATAGAATCATATTGTTGACAAATATATATAACATACCGGCTAGGACTATTAAAAGTATTTTTTAACTGTGGCTGATTCTGTATTGTGCCTTGCACACACTTCCATATGCAAATAAATAAGCAAATATTATAGCTGATAATATGAGAAGAGGAAAGACAATGTAACCTCATGAAAATGCTAACACGAGAGGAAAAAACTACAGAAAGAAGACACCGTTTAAAAAAGTAAAAGAGATATAGGGCCTCTGGGAACAGGAAGATAGGGGCACTCAAGCTGCAGGAGCCCTGCAGTCCAGACTGCACCGGGATCTTAAGGGACCTGGTCAAACAGCTCCCTGCACCCAAATCTCTTAGGAGGGAGAGCTAAACCTTCAGAGGGGCAGACACGCCTGGGAAGCCAGAGGAGATTAATCTCTGCCCACATTTCTGACTCTAGAAGAAAACGCCTAGCACCATCTGGGTCCCCTGTGCACAGGGACCTGAGAGAAGGCTGGGCAGGACCTTCTGGTTGCTGCCCTCACAGAGAGCTGAAACCTGGCCCCGCGGAGCAACTTCAGGCCCGAGACCAAAGGTAAGAACAACTTTTCTGCTCAAAGTGACCTGCCTGGTGGACTCAGGACACACAAAGCAAACTCCTCTGGGACCAGACACTTCCGGTTTCAAGCTTGCGCTGGAAACTCAATGATTCCAGACCATAGCTCCCTGCTCTCAAACCCCGTGGGAGAGAGCGTTCATGGCCTAGACAAGTGGTCACTCTTAAGAGTGCAGGGCAGGAGAGACCGCCCATAATACCTACTCTTGCCCACATCCTTGGCCCAAGGGGAAACTGTATAGGGCCTCTAGAAACAGGAAGATAGGGGCAGTCAAGCTCCAGGAGCCCTGCAGACCAGACTGCGCACAGATCTGAAGGGACACAGTCAAAGAGTTCCCAGCACCCAAATCCTGTGGGAGAGAGAGCTAGACCTTCAGAGGAGCAGATACACCTAGGAAGCCAGAGAAAACTACTCTCTGCCCACCTTTCTGACTCTAGAGGAAAACGCCTAGCTCCATCTGGATCCCTATGCACAGGGACCAGAGAGAAGGTGGGCAGGCCCTTCTGGTGGCTGCCCTCATGGAGAGCTGAAACTGAGCTCCAAGGAGTGACTTCACGCCCGATACCAGAAATAAAACCAACTTTTCTGCTCCAAGTGACCTGAATGGTGGACTAAGGACACACGCCCACAGGAACAGCTGAAGACCAGTAGACAGGAACGACTACACGGCTGAAAGCAGAACACTCTGTTCCCATAACTGGTTGAAAGAAAACAGGAAAACAGGTCTACAGCACTCCTGACATGCAGACCTGTAAGACAGTCTAGCCACTGTCAGAAATAGCAGAACAAGGTAACACCAGAGACAACCTGATGGCAAGAGGCAAGCACAGGAACCCAAACAACAGAAACTAAGACTACATGGATCATCGGAGCCCAAATCTCCCACCAAGGCAAACATGGAATATACAAACACACCAGAAAACCAAGATCTAGATTTAAAATCAAATTTGATCATGATGATGGAGGACTTCAAGAAAGACATAAAGAACTCATTTAGAGAAATGCAGAAAAACACAAGTAAACAAGCAGAAGCCTATAGAGAGGAAACACAAAAATCCATGAAAGAGTTACAGGAAAACACAATCAAACAGGTGAAGGAATTAAAAATGGAAATAGAAGCAAAAAAGAAAGCACAAAGGGAGACAACTCTTGATATAGAAAACCAAAGGAAGAGACAAGGGGCTGTAGATACAAGCATCACCAACAGAATTCAAGAGATAGAAGAGAGAATTTCAGGAGCAAAAGATTTTATAGATATTATCGACACAACTGTCAAAGAAAATGTAAAACAGAAAAAACAACTGGCCCAAAACATACAGGAAAATCGGGACACAAGGAGAAGTTCAAACCTAAGGATAATAGATTTAGAAGAGAGTGAAAACTCCCAAATCAAAGGACCAGTAAATATCTTCAACAAAATCATAGAAGAAAACTTCCCTAACCTAAAGAGATGCCCATAAACATACAAGAAGCCTACAGAACCCCAAATAGGTTGGACTAGAAAAGAAACTCATCCCGCCACATAATAGTCAAAACACCAAATGCACAAAACAAAGAAAAATATTAAAAGCAGTAAAGGAAAAAAGTCAAGTAACATATGAAAGCAGACCTATCAGAATTCACCAGACTTCTCACAAGAGACTATAAAAGACAAAAGATCCCGGAAAGATGTCATACAGACCCTAAGAGATCACAAATGCCAGCCCAGGTTACTATATTCAGCAAATCTCTCAATTAACATAAATGGAGAAACCAAGATATTCCATGGAAAAATCAAAATTACAAAATATCTTTCAAAAAATCCAGACCTACAAAGGATAATAAATGGTAAAGCCCAACACAAGGAGGCAAGCTACAACCTAGAGAAAGCAAGAAACTAATCGTTTTGCAACAAAACAAAGAAAAGACAAGCACACAAACATAATCTCATGTCCAAACATGAAGATAACAGGAAGCAACAATCACTATTCCTTAATAGCTCTCAACATCAATGGACTCAATTCCCCAACAAAAAGACACAGATTAACAAACGCAATGAGGATAACATTTTGCTGCCTACAGGAAACACACCTCAGAGACAAAGACAGACACTACCTCAGAATGAAAGACCGGAAAACAAATTTCCAAGCAAATGGTCTAAAGAAGCAAGCTGGAGTAGCCATTCTAATATCAAATAAAATTGATTTTCACCCGGAAGTCATCAAAAAAAGATAACAAAGGACACGTTATATTCATCAAAGGAAAAATCCACCAAGATGAACTCTCAATCCTAAATACCTATGCTCCAAATAAATGGCACCTACATACATAAAAGAAATCTTACTAAAGCTCAAAGTACACATTGCACCTCACACAATAATAGTAAGAGATTTCAACACCCCACTCTCATCAATGAACGGATCATGGAAACAGAAATTAAACAGAGACATAGACAGACTAACAGAAGTCATGAACCAAATGGACAGATATTTATAGAACATTCTATCCTAGATCAAAAGGATATATCCTCTTCTCACCACCTCATGGTACTTTCTCCAAAACTGACCATATAATCATTGATAAAACACGCCTCAACAGAAACAGAAAGATAACAATAATCCCATGTGTCCTATCAGACCACCACGGGCTAAAGCTGGTCTTCAATAAACATAAGGAAAGAACTCCCACATATACATGGAAGTTGAACAATGCTCTACTCAATGATAACCTAGTCAAGGAAGAAATAAAGAAAGAAATTAAAGACCCCTTAGAATTTAATAAAAATGAAGGTACAACATACCCAAACTTAGGGGACACAGTGAAAGTTGTGCTAAGAGGAAAACATATAGCTCTGAGTGCATGCAGAAAGAAACAGGAGAGAGCATACATCAGAGGCTTGACAGCAGACCTGAAAGCTCTAGAACAAAAAGAAGCAAATACACCCAGGAGGAGCAGAAGGCCAGAAATTATCAAACTCAGAGCTGAAATCAACCAAGTAGAAACAAAAAGATCTATACAAAGAATCAACAGAACCAAAAGCTGGTTCACTGAGAAAATCAACAAGATCGATAAACCCTTAGCCAGACTAACCAGAGGACACAGAGAGTGTGTCCAAATTAACAAATACAGAAGTGAAAAGGGAGACATAACTACAGAATCAGAGGAAATTCAAAAAATCATCAGATCCTACTACAAAAGCCTATATTCAACAAAACTTGAAAATATGTAGGAAATGGACAATTTTCTAGACAGAGACCAGGTACCGAAGTTAAATCAGGAATAGATAAACCATTTAAACAACCCCATAACTCCTAAAGAAATAGAAGCAGTCATTAAAAGTCTCCCAATGAAAAAGGGCCCAGGTCCAGATGGGTTCAGTGCAGAATTCTTTCAGAACTTCATAGAAGATCTCATACCGATACTACTCAAACTAATCCATAAAATTGAAACAGATGGAGCACTATCGAATTCCTTCTATGAAGCCACAATTACTCTTATAGCTAAATCACACAAAGACCCAACAAAGAAAGAGAACTTCAGAACAATTTCCCTTATGATTATTGACACAAAAATACTCAATATAATCCTTGCAAACTGAATCCAAGAACACATCAAAACAATCATCGACCATGATCAAGTAGGCTTCATCCCCGGGTTGCAGGGATGCTTTAATAAACCATCAACGTAATCCACTATATAAACAAACTGAAAGATAAAAACCACATGATCATTTCATTAGATACTGAGATAGTATTTGAGAAAATTCAACACCCCTTCATGCTAAAAGTTCCGGAAAGAACAGGAATTCAAGGCCCATATCTAAACATAGTAGAAGCCATATGCAGCAAACCAGTAGCTAATATTAAACTAAATGGAGAGAAACTTGAAGCAATTCCACTAAAATCAATACAGTTCTTGAAGATCTTGCCAGAGTGGCTGGATATAAAATTAACTCATAAATCAGTAACCTTCCTCTACACAAAAGAGAAACAAGCCGAGAAAGAAACCAGAGAAACGACACCCTTCAGATTAGTCCGAAATAATATAAAACACCTCGGTGTAACTTTTACCAAGCAAGTGAAAGATCTGAATGATAAGAACTTCAAGCCTCTGAAGAAAGAAATTGAAGAAGTTCTCAGAAGATGGAAAGATCTCCCATGCTCATAGATTCGCAGGATTAATATAGTAAAAATGGCCATTTTACCAAAAACGATCTAAAATTCAATACAAACACCATCAAAATTCCAATCCAATCCTTCGTAGAGTTAGACAGAAGAATTTGCAAATCCATCTGGAATAACAAAAAACCCAGGATAGCTAAAACTATCCTCAACAATAAAAGGACTTCAGGGGGAATCACTATCCCTGAACTCAAGCCGTATTACAGAGCAATAGTTATAAAAACTGCATCGTATTGGTACAGAGACAGGCAGATAGACCAGTGGAATAGAAGTGAAGACTCAGAAATGAACCCACACACCTATAATCAATTGATTTTTGACAAAGGAGCCAAAACGATCCAATGGAAAAAAGATAGCCTTTTCAGCAAATGGTGCTGGTTCAACTGAAGGTCAGCATGTAGAAGAATGCAGATCGATCCATGCTTATCACCCTGTACAAAGCTTAAGTCCAACTGGATCAAGAATCTCCACATCAAACAAGATACACTTAGACTAATAGAAGAAAAAGTGGGGAAGCATCTCAAACACATGGGCACTGGAGAAAATTTCCTGAACAAAACGCCAATGGCTTATGCTCTAAGATGAAGAATCGACAAATGGGATCTCATAAAACTGCAAAGCTTCTGTAAGGCAAAGGACACTGTGGTTAGGACAAAATGGCAACCAACAGATTGGGAAAAGATATTTACCAATCCTACAATTGATAGAGGGCTTATATCCAAAATATACAAAGAACTCATGAAGTTAGACTACAGCGAAACAAATAATCCTATTAAAAATGGCGTTCGGGGTTGGGGATTTAGCTCAGTGGTAGAGCGCTTGCCTAGGAAGCACAAGGCCCTGGGTTCGGTCCCCAGCCCCGGAAAAAAGAAAAAAAAATGGCGTTCAGAGCTAAACAAAGAATGCACACCTGAGGAATGCCAAATGGCTGACAATCACCTAAAGAAATATTCAACATCTTTAGTCATAAGGAATATGCAAATCAAAACAACCCTGAGATTCCACCTCACACCAGTCAGAATGGCTAAGATCAAAAACTCAGACGACAGCAGATGCTGGGGAGGATGTGGAGAAAGAAGAACACTCCCCCATTGTTGTTGGGATTGCAGACTGGTACAACCATTCTGGAAATCAGTCTGGAGGTTCCTCAGAAAATTGGACATTGAACTACCTGAGGACCCAGCTATACCTCTCTTGGGCATATATCCAAAAGATGCCCCAACATATAACAAAGACTTGTGCTCCCCTATGTTCATTGCAGCCTTATTTATTATAGCCAGAAGCTAGAAAGAACCCAGATCCCCTTCAACCGAGGAATGGATACAGAAATGTGGTACATCTATACAGTGGTATAGTACTCAGCTATGAAAAACAATGACTTTATGAAATTCATAGGCAAATGGATGGAACTGGAAACTATCATCCTGAGTAAGGTAACCCAAATCACAGAAAAACACACATGGTGTGCCCTCATTGATAAGTGGATATTAGCCCAAATGCTCAAATTACCTTAAATGCACAGAACACATGAAACTCAAGAAGGATGACCAAAATGTAGATGCTTCACTCCTTCTTTAAAAGGAGAACATGAATATTCTTGGGAGGGAATAGAGAGGCAAAGTTTAGAACAGAGGCAGAAGGAATGCGCATTCAGAGCCTGGTTCACACATGGCCCATACATATACAGCCACTTAACTAGATAAGATGGATGAAACAAAGAAGTGCAGGCTGACAGGAACTGGATGTAGATCTCTCCCGAGAGACACAGCCAAATATGGCAAATACATAGGCGAATGCCAGCAGCAAACCCCTGAACTGAGCCCGGCACCCCAGTTGAAGGCTTCAGAGAAAGAACTGAACGAGCTTGAAATGGCTTGAGACCCCAAATGAACAACAATGCCAACCAACCAAAGTTTCCAGAGACTAAGCCACTACCCAAAGACTATACATGGACTGACCCTGGGCTCCAACTGCATAGGTAGCAATGAATAGCCTAGTAAGGGTACCAGTGGAAGGGGAAGCCCTTGGTCCTGCCAAGACTGAACCCTTAGTGAACGGGATTTTTGGGCGTGGGCAGGAATGGGGTAGGATGGGGAGGGGAACACCCATATAGAAGTGGAGGGGTAAAGGTTAGGGGGATGTTGCCCTGGATACCTGGAAAGGGAATAACAATTGAAATATAAATAAGAAAAACCCAATTTAATAAAGATGGAGGGAAAAAAAAGAATGGCACTGGAGCAGTAGCTAAAAGCTCACATTTTGGTCTGAAAGAATGAGGAAAAAAAGACCTGTGTGAAGTAAGCATATAGACAGGGTTCTTCAGATCCATACAAACAGATGAGAGAAAACATTAACTTTGTAGTTAATCATTCTTAGGTAAAAATGCTGGAGTTTATAATAACCCACACTGTAATCTTGAACTTGCATGAGCAGACATGCCTAGCTAGCAGATGTTGGGTGTCATGGTATGGATTATGAGCTCACTATGCAAGTTCTATGACATATGGCTGACCTGCATGTAGTTATGTTCAGGCCTGAGAGATGATGCCAGTATACTTTGAGAACTTGCACTGAGTACATGTCTACATATTACAGAGTGATAGTAGTGTTGAAATTGGTTGATAATGGGTAATTGTTGTGACACACGAGGTATGATGTTACTAGCCTTTTAGTGTTTTTCCTTCAACTAGACTGGTTAATGTTTCTCTTGTTTAAATATTTATAACTGCTTATTAGAATTATGTTTTATTATATATTTTATTTTGGTCTGTACGAAGTATTTTTGATTTTAGAATTTAATGTGTGTTTATATGTATATATGTGTCTACATATGTTCTATATATGTTTGTATTTCCTCCCACAAGATTGTGCTTCGTAGACATCCCTATATATAAATACTGTAACACTTTCATAAACATACTTTGAAACTAAAAAAACGTGAATCTTCAAAGAGTTTTTCCACACTGGTTTTTCTTTGGAAATGGAGAATATAATGTTCAGAATATGTTATTTTTGTATTGATTTAAGAATAATTACTGATAATTTATGGTCCAAAATGACAGTTTATAGTGATAAAATAGGAAATATACCATATTCATTTATTCATGACAAATCGCAAGTGATTCTAACAAAGATGTGGCTCTAAAAGACTAAAGGATAATCTGCCTGGTTTTTTTTTGCAGGTAAAATCATTCTCACATGAGCACATCATGTGCTTTTCTATGTCAGTATACATTTCTATGAGGGAGAAGATTGACTAATGTCAATATATAAGTATCTTTTCCTTAGTTTCACAGAAATATTTAGATTCCATTAATAATTGTAGTAACATGTGTCCTCACAACCATTTTCTATTTGTTTGTTATTTGTTCTACAGAATATATAACAAATATTTCATTTATTGCAACATGATACTTTTATTAGATTCAAAATTAAGAATAAAATTTTATCATTTCACACTACCATAATCCTCCTCAATTTTTATCCACACTTTGTTCTAATATCAACTATCACTGTTCTCATTCCAGTTTTATGAGTATATACACATTAAATATGTCTATTAAAAATGTGTCTGCCTTTGTTTACATTAATTAGGTTTTAATGTCCTTTCTAATCATTTCTTCTTCCTAGGCTAAACCCAAATCCCCTTTACTGAAATTTTCATATTGCCTCCAGTGTAAGAATTCATCAGTTTCTTCACCCCTCTACAATTTTTGTATATCACACAATTCAAGGCAGTATTTAAGCAAATCTAGTCATGTAAAATTGTTGGTTGGAGTCTGGTTTCTTGTCCTTTTGGCTGGAATCAAGTATAGCATAGATAAAAGTTGCTGATATATGTAAATATAGTATATTTGATGATTCAAATATAATAAAGGAATATTTTCTAAAAGATAAGTAATGGCCTATTCTTCTACTCTACTCTGTGCCCTAAAAGTTCAAATAAAGATAAAATTTACTGTTTTTCATACTGAATCTCAATCAAAAGTATTATCTGCCCTGTAATGGAAATAATTTATGATTGATATGACTATGTCCAAGTTTTTATATCACAAATTGTATCAAAATATTTAGAAATTGTAGTGTCCTATGATTCTTGATAAATAAATGCATTATCATCATGATCAGAATGCCTATTTGTATTTTGTGTTTTGATGGTATCCTTTATCTATTATTATGATTATTAGAACTTACACCAATAAATCAACTTTTATTTCTCTCTTCACTATGAAAAAAAAAAAAGGAAAGAGTCTTGGAGATGCTCAATAAAGAAAGCCCTTGCTGAACCAGCATGGTGACTGTGATGGTTTGCATATGCTTGGCCCAGGGAATGACATAGTTGGAAGGTGTGGCCTTGTTGGAGTAGCTGTAGCCTTATGGGTGTGGGCTTTAATACCCTTATTCTAGCTGCCTGAGAACCAGTAATCTGCTAGCAGACTTACAATGAAGATGTGGAACACCCAGCTCTTCCGGTGCCATTCCTGCCTGGATGCTGCCATGTTCTCATCTTGAGGATGCTAGACTGAACCTCTGAACCTGTAAACCAGCCCCAATTAAATTCTGTCCTTTATAAGAGTTGCCTTGGTCATGGTGTCTGTTCACAGCAGTAAAACCCTAACTAAGACAGTTACCTAACTATAGATCCTCAGACTCATGTAAAGCAACACATGCTTATAATTCCAATGCTCCTAAGACAAGATGAGACACAGAGATCAGAGAATGCTTGGAAGCGCATGGACCACCTTACTCAGTTCATACTTTGTCTTTAAATGATGAAATGAGAGACTGTGCACCAACAGCTGCCCTCCCACTTCTACAAGTGAACTTTGACACACATGCACAAACACTCATACAGATATTATCCACATACACAGCATCCACAAACATTCAAAGACAAACACATGCAAACATCTCAATAGTAAAAGAATCCAGCCAGCCAGGGAAAGAGATAAATGGATAGTAATGGCAAAATGATGCTGAGAGAAATATCTCAGAACAAGACACTCAAACATGATAAGTACCATACTCTGTCACCATCAGAGACGCTTCCTCCCTCAGCAAATAGGAAAAATACAGAGACCCACAGCCAGATGTTATGCAGAGAATGAGAGACTTGGGAACATTCATCCATAAAATAGACATCCCCATCAAATACTTCTCCCCAGGGCCAAGGGAACCTGCAGAATAGTAGGCAGAAAAAGTATAAGATACAGAGGGAACAGAGAACACTAAGTTAAAAAAAAAAGACCCTCTAAATCAACATGAGCAAACTCAAATGAACTCTCTGAGACTGAGGCAGAATGCACAGAGCCGGTATATGTTTGCCCCAGGTCCTGTTATGACTTTCAGTTTATTGTTTATGGAATTCCTGGGTATTTAAATGAGTGGGTCTCTGATCCTTGTGCTTTCTGTTGGGTTCTTTCCATTTCTTGTCTTGTCTTGTGCAACTTCAATGAGATACTATTTGTTTTATTTTATTTTATTTTACTATTATCCCTTAAAGCTGGTTTCTTTTCTAATGAGGGTCAGAAAGGAAATAGGTCCAGATGGGAGAGGATGTGTGGAGGATATTGAGTTGTGATAAACATGGAGATACTAATGCATAATCATTTTAAATTCATATCAAAATAGGCAATTAAGAGATAGATATTATCAGCAAATATAAAATTAAACCAAACACAAGTCTACTTAGCTTAATGAGAAAAACAATAGTTATAACTTTTGCACAATTATATTTGATGATAACTACCTTTCTGTCAATAGTTAAAACATCCTGCAGATAAAAAATCTGTAATAATGAAGCTGGGAAAACATGGCAGATCAGTTTTGCCTCACTGTCAATTATAGAGTAGATACAAAATCAGACTACCAATTATTCTCAGGTTCATGTGCAACATTTGTAAGACCATATTTTCAGACCCAAACATTAGGAAAAAATTAAAAAAAAAAAAAAGAAAAAGAGAAAAACAGGTTTAAGAACCTATCATCTCAGAGTAAAAATATCATTAAATATTAACAAAAATGTCAGAAAATTTCCAGATATTTACATACTATAAGATAAATCCCCAAGGAATAATGGAACAGAGAAGCATTCTAGGGACAGTTTCAAAACTATGGGGAGTGAAAATAGAATTCCCACTTTTCGTTTCCATAAATCATCAAGTGTAGTATTGGAGAAAAATTATACCATCAAATGTGAAAAGTTGAAAAATAGGTAACTAAGATTCTACCTCAGGATATTGCTGACATAAAAGTGCCATGTAAACATAAATCAATTTGGAAATAGAAATAGTAAATATTATGGAGAAAAGTATAGAATTGGAAACGGTCAATAAATAAAATAATTATAAACATGAATGAAAACATTCATGATTAATATAAAAACCTTTCAATAAACCAAAAACAAAAATTGGGTTGTTTACAAATATGCAAGTAAATGTATTATGACAAAGAAATTAATGGAGAGCTAAGTGACTATTAGGTGAGCCAAGAAAATGAACCTTTTCAATCATACATAACTTCATAAAATTTAAGAAAATAAACAGTCTATAAATAAATGTTTGCCTTAAAATGCCTGATACAAAATCCTGACATTAGACATAATACATAACAAATTTACACATGAATGTAAATGTTTTCAAATAACATCATAGAAATTAATGAACCTGATAATAAAAGAAAATAAATCAGTAGCTAACCTTAAATATTGAAACATTGGATTAGGATACCTGCCCAAATGCGACAGCCTGCTAGCCTCCCAGGAGGTCCACAGTAACCAGGCACACAGGAGGCCTGCTCTAACCAAAGGAACAATAAGCCCACACTAACCAAAGAAATCATTGCCTACCTCCAACAATACCAGCTGTAACTCAGGTCACAGAACTCTACCTGCCTACAAGGAAGCTGGTTCCAGTCAGAGACACCCAGACCAGTTAACACCAGAGAGAACAAAAATGACCAGAGGTAAGCACAGGATCATAAGCAAAAGAACCAAATGCAATTTGGAAACATCATAATCCAGTTGTTCCACTATAGCAAGCCCTGGTTACCCTAATATGCATGAAAAGCAAGATAATGACCTAAAATCCCATCTCATGAAGATAATAGAGGCCTTTAAGAAGGATATAAAGAACTCACGTAAAGAAATACAGGAAAACACAGGCAAATAAATTCCTTAAATAAATGCAAGAAAATGCCATTAATCAAGTGAAGAAATTGAACAAAATGGATAAGAACTGAAACTAGAAATAGAAACAATAAAATAAATGTGGGGAGCGGGTGTAGCAGCAGTCCCAAGATGGTGCCCGGGACTGCAGCTAAGTCTCATGACTAGCACCTGACTTCCTTACACACCTGAAACTAGCCACGTCCATTGTGAGAGCTGTGCAGGCGCACCATGACGCAAGATCAGGCCATGTGACATGGACCTATGAACTGAGATTACGCAGTCTGGACTGAGGAGGTGGAGTTGAGGGAGGATATAAGGAAGTGTGCTTGGGGGCTGGGAGGAGGAGAGAAGAAAAGAAAAGAAAGATTCCTGTTCGCATGTTGTAAGGTTCCTGAATAAACCGCTTTGAGAAGAACGTCTTGTCGCTCGTTTCTGAGGGACAGAGACAGAAGCAACAAAAAAATACAAAGGGAGGCAACTCTGAAGATGGACTACTTAGACAAGAGATCAAGATCTACAGATGCAAGCATCATCAACAGAATATAAGAGATAGAAGTGAGAACTTCGGGTGTTGCAGGTACCATAGAAAATACAGACACATCAGTCAAAGAAGGTACAAAATGTAAAAAAGCTCCTAACCCAAAATATCCAGGAAATTCAGAACACAATGAAAAGATCAAACCTAAGAATAATAGGAAGAGAGTGAAGATTCTCAACTTAAAGAGCAAGTAAATATCTTCAATAAAATCATGGAAGAAAACTTCCATAACCTAAAGTAAGAGATGCCCATAAACATACAAGAAACCTACAGAAAAACAAATAGGTTGTACCAGAAAAGAAATTCCTCCAGTCACATAATAATGAAAACACTAAATGCACAGAACAAAGAAAGAATATTAAAAGCAATACAGGGAAAAGGCCAAGTAATATATAAATGCATACCTATCAGAATTACATTAGACTTCTCAACAGAGACTCTAAAAGGTCCTGAACAAATGTCATCCAGACCCTAAGAGAAAAGGAATGTGAGCCTAGGATACTATACCCAGCAAAACTCTCAATAATCGAAGATGGAAAACCAAATTTAAACAATATCTTTCTACTAATCCAGCCCTACATTGGAGACTGGAAGAAAATCTCCAAAGCAAGAAGGGTACTACAACCAAGAGAACACAAAGAAAAACTAAACAGTTAACAATAAATACAAAAGAAGAGAATCATACAAATCATACAAGTACAAATAATACCACCTCCAGCAACAAAATGACAGGAAATAACAATCATGTGTCTTTAATATATCTCAACATCAATGGACTCAATTCCCCAATAAAAAGAAAGAGGCTAACAGACTGGATATATAAACAGGATCCAGCATTACAACATACAAGAAATGTACCTCAGTCACAAAGACAGACATTTCCTCAAAGTAAAAAGCTGAAAAAAAGTTTACCAAGCAAATGCTCCCAAGAAACAAGCTGGAGTTACCATTCTCATATCCAATAAAATAGATTTCAACCAAATGTTATCAAACAAGATGTAGAAGAACACTTTATATTCATCAAAGGAAAAATCCACCACGTCTCAATTCCAAGCATTGGTGCTCCAAATTCAAGAGCAACCACATTCATAAAAGAAACTTTACTAAAGCTCAAAACTAACATTGAGGGGTTGGGGATTTGGCTCAGTGGTAGAGCGCTTACCTAGGAAGCACAAGGTCCTGGGTTCGGTCCCCAGCCCCAGAAAAAAAAAAACTAACATTGAACCCCACACAATACTAATGAGAGACTTAACAACACAATCTCACCAATAGACTAGTTATTGGAACAGAAACTAAACAGAGACACAATGAAACTAATAGAGGTTATGAACGAAATCGGTACACACACACACACACACACACACACACACACACGAGCCAGCCTTCAATAACAACAAAAACAACAGAAAACACACATACCCATGGAAACTGAACAATTATTTATTCAGTGATAACTTGGTTAGTGAAGAAATAAAGAAATTAACGACTTCCTAGAATACAATGAAAATGATAAAACAGCATACCCAAACTTATGTGACACAATGAAAGCAGTGCTAAGAGGAAAATTCTTAGCACTAAGTACCCAGGTAAAGAAATTGGAGAGATAACACACTAGGAATTTAACAACACACAGGAAAGCCCTAGAACAGAAAGAAGCAAACAAATCCAAGAGTAATAGAAGGCAAGAAATTGTCAAGACCAGGACTGAAATCAACCAAATAGAAACAAAGAGAATTTTACAAAGATCAACAAAATCAAAAGCTGGTTCTTTGAGAAAATCAACAAGATAGATAAACTCCTACTCAAACTAATTAAAAGAAACAGAGATAGTATCCAAATTAACAAAATCAGAAATGAAAAGGGAGACATAACAACAGAAACTGAAGAAATTAAAAACCAAAAATATCAGATGCTACAGCAAAAGCCCATATACCACAAAACTGGAAAGTCTAGATGAAATGGATGATTTTCTAGGCAGATACCATGTAACAAAGTTAAATCAAAAGCTGGTAAACTATCTAAACAGGCCCACAACCCCTATGGAAATAGAAATAATCATCAAAAACCTCCCCACCAGAACAAAAGCTAGGACCAGATGGTTTTATTGCAAAGTTCTACCAGACCTTCAAAGAAGAGCTAATATAAACACTCCTCAAACTATTCCACAAAATAGAAACATGTGGAATACTACCTAATTCATTCTATGAAGCCACAGTTACTCTGATACCTAAATCACACTAAAGACCCAACAAAGAAAGAGAACTCCACACCAATCTCACTTATGAATATTGATGCAAAGATACACAATAAAATTCTCCCAAACCAAATCCAAACACAAATCAAAACCATCATTTACCATAGTAAAGTAAGCTTCATCCCAGGGAGGCAGGAATGGTCCAATATAGGAAAATCCATCAACATATTATACTATATAAACAAACTCAAGGAAAAAAGATACACAATTATCTCAAAAGCTGATGAAAAGCCTTTGACAAAATACAATACCCCTTCATGTTAAAAGTCCTGGATAAAAACAGCCAATATCAAATTAAACGGAGAGAAACTAGAAGCAATCTACTAAAATCAAGACAAGGTTGCCTACTCTCTCCCTATCTATTTATTATAGTACTCAAAGTTCTAGCTAGAACAATTAAAGAACAAAAGGAGATCAAGAGGATAAAAATTGGAAAGGAAGAAGTCAACGTATTACTATTTACAGATGATATGATAGTATAAATAAGGGAGCCCAAATTTACACCAGAGAACTTCTACAGCTAATAAACAACTTCAGCAAGGTGGCAGGATATGAGTTAACTCAATAAAATCAGTAAGCTTCTTTTATATAAATCATAAACAGGCTGAGAAAGAAATTAGGGAAACAACACCCTTCATAAAAATTACAAATAATATAAAATATCTTTGTGTAAATCTTGCCAAGAAACTGAAAGATCTATGTGAGAAGAACTTCAAATTCCTTTAAAGAAAGAAAGAAAAGAAAAATTGAAGAAGACCTCAGAAGATTGAAAGCTCTCCTATGCTCATGAATTGATAGGATTATCATAGTGAAAATGGCCATCTTTCCAAAAGATATCTACAGATTCAATGTAATCTCCACCAAAATTCCAACACAATTCTTCCCAGACATAAAAAGAGCAATTCTCAAACTCATATGGAAAAACAAAAAACCCAGGATAGTGAAAACAATGCTCAACAATAAAAGAACTTTCAGGGGAATCACCATCCCTGACCTCAAGCTGTACTACAAATCAATAGTGATAATAACAGCATTGTATCAGTACAGACAGGTCGATTAATGGAATAGAATCGAAGACCCAGAAGTAAACCTATACACCTATGGACACTTGATCTTTGACAAAGAAGCCAAAAACAAACAATGAGAAAAGAAAGCATCTTCAATAAATGGTACTTGTCTAACTGGCAGTCTGTATGTACAAAAATGAAAATAGATCCATATTTATCACCTTGCACAAAGCTCAAGTCCAAGTCAATTAAGGGCCTCAACATAATACCAGATACACTGATCTAATAGAAGAGAATGTGGGAAAGAGTCTTGAAATAATTGGCACAAGAGAAAATTTTCTCATCAGAACACCAAGGGCTTGGGTTCTAAGATCAACAATTGATGAATGGGACCTCATGAAACTGAAAAGCTTCTGTATGGCAAAAGAAACCATCAGTAGGACAAATTGGCAACCTACAGATTGAGAAAAAACAAAACTTCACTAACCCTACATCAGACAGAGGGCTACTGCCCAAAATATATATAAAAATTCAAGAAGTTAACCTCCAAAACCCTAATAACTCAATTAATACTGGGATGCAGAACTAAACAGAGAATTCACAATGGAAGAATCTTGAATGGCTGAGAAACACCTAAAGAAATGTTCAACATCCTTAGTGATCAGGAAAATGCAAATCAAAGAGACTCTGAGATTCCACTTCGCACAATCAGAATGGCTAAGATCAAAAATCAAATGACAGCACATGCTATGGAGGATGTGGAGAAAGAGGAACACTCCTCTATTGCTGATGAGATTGCAGACTGGTACAGCCATTCTGGAAATAAATCTGATGTTTCCTCAGAAAATTGGAAATAATTTTACCTGAATACCTAGCTATACCACTCTTGGACATATTTCCAAAAGATGCCCCACCATACCACAAGAACATGTGCTCTACCATGTTCACAGCTGCCATTTTTGCTATTTCCAGAAGCTGGAAATAATCCAGATGTCCCTCAACCAAAATTTGAATTTTTTTTTACAGAAAATGTGATTCATTTATACAATGCAATAGTATTCAGCTATTAAAAAGGAGGACATCATGAATTTTGCAGACAAATGGATGAAACTAGAAAAAATCATCCCGAGTGAGGTAACTCAGACCCAAAATGACATGCATGTTATGTATTCATTGATAAGTGGATATTAGCCATAAAAGTATAGAACACCCAGCATACAACAAACAGACCATAAGAAATATAATAAAAAGAAATGTCCAAGCAAGGAGGCTTCAATCCCACTTAGAAGGGAGAAGGATATAATCACTTGAGGCAGAGGGAGAGAGGGAGGGAGGGAGGGATTTGGGTGGGAGAGGGGAAAAGAATGGGGAAAGGGGAGCGGGATTAGATATGGGGGGACAGGAGAGAAGCCCAGATTACCAAGAGAATGAATGGAAATAAGCAGCCTCCTGGGAGTGGGAGGTGAGGGGACCCTCTAGAAAGTACCAGAGACCTGAGATGTGAGAATCAGGACTCATTGGAGATGACCTTAGCCAAAATACCAAGCATTCAGGAAAGGAAACTTAAAGAATAAGTCCACATCCAGTAGATAGACAGGGCCTCAGCTGGAGGAACAGTGTTACTAACCCACAGTCAAAATTCCTGACCCAGAATTGTTCCTGTCTAAAGGAATTACAGGGACACATATGGAACAGAGACTGAAGGAAAGGCTATCCAGTGACTGGCCCAACTTGGGATCCATCTCATGGAAGACACCAAGGCCTGACATTACTATGCTACGATGTGCTTACAGATGGGAGCCTGACATGACTGTCCTCTGAGAGGCCCAACCAACAGCTGACTAAGACAGAAGCAGATACTTATATTCAAACCATTGGATTAAAGTCAGGGACCACTATCATTGAATTAGGGGAAGAATCAAAAAAGTGAAAGGGGCAATGACCCATAGGAAGACCAACAGCCTCAACTAACCCAGACCCTAGGGATCTCTGGTTGGACTAAAACACCAACCAGTAACATACATAGTCTGTAGCAGAGGTCTCTCTGATCTGGCATCAGTGGGAGAAAATGTGCTTAATTCTTGATAGACTTGAGGTCCCAGGGAAGGGGGAGGCCTGGTGTGGGGGAGCAGCCTCATGGAGGTAAAGGGGAGGAGGAATAGGATGAAGAACTGTGGGAGGGGAGTCAAGGGGAGGGCAACAACTGGAATGTAAATAAATAATTTTGAAAATAATTAATCAAATGGTATATTATCAAGAAAAATAGGTTTATTCGATTAATTTTTGGATCAAAACTGCATTTATCAGATTGACAAGAGGAACAGCAGAGCAGAAAGTAGTTGTAGCACACCTTACTGAAAAATGGCACAAAACCAGAATAATTAAATGTTTCTACACAATTAGCAAAATAGGCAATCCAATAGAACAGACAGTGCATGGTAGATTGCTACCTAAGTGCCCCTGTAATGACTAATAACCACAATGCCACTTAATAAAATATGTAGGAAATGCCATTAGCTTTCGGCAAAAGGATAAAAGAAAAAAATCATTATACATTTATGCATGAATTTGTTAAAAATGTAGAGCAAGAGATTTTTGTTATACAGAAATATATGTGATTGAGCATTCCCATCCACCCAATATTTCAGAAAGTGCCCCATAAATTTGAACATCAATTTTAATACATATTTTAATATTTTAGCATGCACGCACACATATATGCATGTGCACGTGTGTGTGTGTGTGTGTGTGTGTGTGTACAGACATGCATAATGCACACAAAACTGAGAACGCAAATTGACCCATGCTTATCACCCAGTACAAAGCTTAAGTCCAAGTGAATCAAGGACCTCCACATCAAACCAGATAAACTCAAACTAATAGAAGAAGAAGTGGGCAAGAGTCTCGAACACATGGGCACTGAGGAAAATTTCCTGAACAAAACAGCAATGACTTACTCTCTAAGATCAAGAATTGACAATCGATACATGTGACCTCATAAAACTGCAAAGCTTCTGTAAGGCAAAGAACACTGTCATTAGGACAAAACAGATTGGGAAAAGATCTTTACCAATCCTACATCCAATAGAGGATTAATATCCAAAATATATAAAGAACTCAAGAAGTTAGACGCCAGAGAGCCAAATAACCCTGTAGAAAATGTGGTACAGAGCTAAACAAAGAATTCTCAGCTAAGGAATAGCAAATGTCTGAGAAGTACCTAAAGAAATATTCGATATTCTTAGTCATCAGGGAAATGCAAATCAAAACAACCCTGAGATTTCACCTCAAACCAGTCAGAATGGCTAAGATCAAAAACTCAGGTGATGACAGATGCTGGCAAGAATGTGGAGAAAAAGGAACACTCCTCCATTGTTGTTGGGATTGCAAGCTGGTACAACCATTCTGGAAATCAGTCTGGAGGTTCCTCAGAAAATTGGACATTGCACTACCTGAGGACCCAGCTAGACCTCTCTTGGACATATACCCGAAAGATGTTCCAACATATAACAAAGACACCTGTTCCACAATATTCACAGCAGTCTTATTTATAATAGCCAAAAGATGGAAAGAACCTAGATGTCCTTCAACAGAGGAATGGTTACAAAAATGTGTTCCATCTACACAATGGAATACTACTCAGCTATCAAAAAACAATGACATCATGAAATTCTTAGGCAAATGGATTGAGCTAGAAAATATCATCCTGAGTGAGGTAACCCACTCACAACACACACACACACACACACACACACACACACACACACACACACACACACACGGTTTGCACTTACTGATAAGTGGATACTAGCCAAAAGCTCTAATTACCCAAGATACAATTCACAAACCACATGAAGCTCAAGAAGGAGGACAACCAAAGAGCAGATGCTTCAGTCCTCCTTAATAGAGGAAACAAAAATATTCATAGGAGGGGATATGGAGACAAAGTTTGGAGCAGAGACTGAAGGAATAGCCACTCAGAGCCTGCCCCACATGCAGATTCAGCCCATATACATACAGCCACCAAACCTAGACAATATTGCTGATTCAAAAAGTGCATGCTAACAGGAGCCTGATATAACTGACTCCTGAGAGGCTTTGCCAGAGCATGACAAATACAGAGGCAAATGCTAACAGCTAACCATTTAAACGAGAACTGAGCCCCCATTGAAGGAGTTAGAGAAAGGACTGAAAGAGCTGTAGGGACTTGCCGCCCCATAAGAACAACAATACCAACCAGAGCTCCCAGGGACTAAACCACCATCCAAAGAGTACACATAGACTGACCTACGTCTCCAGCTGTATATGTAGCAGAGGATGGTCTTGTTGGGCACCAAAGAAAGGAGAAGCCCTTGGTCCTGCCAAGGCTGGACTCCCCAGTGTAAGAGAATGTCAGGGTGGGGAGGTGGGAAGGGGGGTGATTGGGGAGGGAACACACCCTTATAAAAGGGAAGAGGAATGGGATAAGGGACTTATGGATGGGAAACCGGGAAAGGGATAACATTTGAAATGTAAATAAAAAATATCCAACAAAAAAAGGAAAAAAATAAAATATATTAAAAAATAACCTCGAACATTTTGAACAAACATGATCAATGGATCATACATTAGGAGACTTAGTGTTGAGCATTTGTAAGGGAAACTTTGTGTTTGGGTCTTTGGATTGTAGCTTGGGCATTATTTACTTAACAGCTAATATTTTCCTGAAAGTTTCATGATGTCATTATTTTAACACGTAAATAATATTCCATTATGTAAATGTACCCCATAATCTTTATGCATTCTTTGAGAGACATCTAGGTTGTTTCAAGTTTTTGGCTGTTATGAATCATTCTAGCCATTCATTCATCAATGAACATGGTTGAGAAAGTATCCTATGATTCTCTGGCTGTATTCCCAAGAGTGATATCGCTGTGTCTTAAGGTAGATTTATTTGCAACTTTCTGTGTCTCCAACATATTGATTTTTGTAATGACTATGTAAATTTATACTCCTATCAGCAATGGAGGAGTGTTTTCCATGCTCTACATTTTTGCTAATATGAGCTGTGATTTGTGTAATTGATCTTAGTCATTCTGACAAGATGAAATCTCAAAGTAGTTTTGATTTGTATTTCCTAATACCTAAGGATGTTGATCATTTCTTTAAATTGTTGTCAGCCATTAGAGATGCCTTCCTTGAGAATTGTTTGTTTTGATCTGCACCTCATTTTTAAACAAATTTGAAATTTTTAAAAAATTGACAAGCTACTACTACTACAATTACTACTACTAATAAAACACACATATGTATGTATGCATGTATATATGTATGTATGTATGTATGTATGTATGTATGTATGTATGTATGTATGTAAAAATCTTGCTACCTTGTCCAATGATGGTACCCATTGCCTTAAAAAAGCTTTTGAATATCATGAGGTTTCATTTACCAATTGTTGTTCTTGGTGCCTGTACTGTCTGTGTTCTGCTCAGAAAGCTGTCTCATGTGTCAATGTGGTCAAGGCTATCTCCTACCTTTTCTTCTGTCAGGTTCAGGGTATCTGGCTTAGGTCAGAATATATTTTTTTCTTGATTTTTATAACATTTTAAGTAAATTTGATAACAACTATTTGCTGGTGTTTTTACATTTCTAGTATGTAACCTATATCTAAAAAGTACTTGGATGTTAACACACCATTCATTTTTCTATAAGAAATTGATGGATATACAAGGATAGACGTGAAGACAGGACAAGCAATGAGGAGGGGATGATGGGAAAGACACAAAGCACTCAATATTTGCCCTTCAGGATTATAGGTGAATAGCCCAAGATATTTGCTAGAAAGATAACATGCACAAACATATTATCACATTGCATTTCCTTCTAGCAAAAAGAAGAAAGGACACCGCAGCAATTCATCGCCATGCTTCTAAGCAATTTATTTAATATGCTGTCTTCTGTACAAGCCATTTCGAAGGTTATTTTCCAAAATAAATGTGAAATTTTCAGGACTTGAATTTATTTTCAAAGCTCTACTTTTATCACTTGTTAGAAGGGCACACAGAGGGCACATTAAGATAATCTGTATTTTAATGTTTGCCAAATAGTGGCAGAAATCAGTTTTTTTCATATGGTGAAAAGTGTTCCAGGACACTGAACCTGCCCGTGCAGCTGCCACAATTGCAGTGGAATCTGCTGGTCGACTCTCTACCATTTGACTGTTTTTAATTTTTTCCTTTTATGGTTGAAAATAGATTTTTTTCATACAGTATTACCTGGTATTGTTTCCCCTCTCCAAATCATTCCCATATCTTCCCCCATTTCCCCACCCACCCAAATATGCAGCTTTCTTTGCTCCCTCTCATTAGAAAGCAAACCACCACCACTACTACTACACTACTACTACTACTACTACTACTACTACTACTACTACTACTACTACTACTAAATAATAATAATAATAATAAATAATTACATAAATAATTAAACATGTTAATAAATCAAAGAAGCCTGAATAGGACAAAACAAATAATGTATAGGAACTTTAATCTAGCAACAACCATGCTCTGGCAAATGATCACATCTTAAGATTTGCCTCAGGGGGAGTGTAGAGTCACCACACGTCTTTAATCCTTCTGGCTGCAATGCACACCTTTATCTCTGTCTGGAATATAGCCATACTTTTTGTTCACCCCTTTAACCCATATCAATCCTGGCTAATTGAGAAGCAGAGAAAGTCATGAATCAGACAATGATTTGAGAGAATGACTCAGAGATAGGATATGCTCAAGTCTCCCAGGAACAGCTCTTTAAAGAGAGGTTACGTTAACGGGGCTGAGGAAAAGATAATTCAATTCAACTCAGTTCCTTGCAGTGCAGTGCAGTAAATCTGTGCAGTCCAGTGCAGTGCAGTGATGTGCGTGTGCACTTGAGTGCAGTTGTGCTTGGTTCAGTTGGGAGCAGTTCAGTTCAAGTTCAGAGGCAGCCTTTCCAAGCAGAACACTTCTCTTAGAAGCTATAAGAAACCAGTTTGAGTCAGTCAGCTTGGAAAGGAGTTTGAGCCAAAGCAGGTGCATTAAGAGTCAGCTATAGTTCAGAAAAAGCTAGAAAGAATGAGTTTGTTCTTCAGTAAGTCTCAGAGACTGGAATGTTAAGGGACTAGATTGGAGGCTGAAGGCTGAAGCTTTCAAAGTCCAGACTTGCAGAGGCATAGATTATATGGAAGCTAGAAGCTTCCAGTCCTAGTTTACTAGAAATGCTTAGGGATAGTTTACTAGAAATAATTAGGGATAGTTTACTAGAAATGCTTTGAACTCAACTCAAGCCATGCATTCATAAAGCTTTGATACAGCTCTCTTCTCCTTCCTTCATCTGAGGGAACAAAAGTGACATTCACACTTACAATAAACAAAAAGATAAAACACAACTAAAGATAAAGTTGCAAGAATCAGGTCTAAACAAAGATCCATATACAATTGTACACATACAAATCTCATAAAGATGCAAATAGTTTCCGGGTCAGGAACCAGTACTTTTGTCCACTTTTCTTCATTAATGTAACCAATAGCTTTGTCAATAGCCTTTGTTGTTTAGGGATTTCCATTGGGCCCCTTTGATCATCAACTCACTTAGATGTAACTCATTATTTCTTGTACTTAAGGCTTTGTTTGGTGGCAACAGATGTTCATTTCTGTGCTGGATACGCATTTGTTCTTTCTTCTCATAGCTTCTAATTAAATAATAGAAAATTGCTGTATCAGAATGATCTTTGGACAGACACCGAAGCAGACATGAGGCTAAGCACACTACTTCCATTGTTGGCTCTGATTGTTGCAATGATTCTATGAATTCGGATCCCATTATGACATAATTTTGAACACAGTTGTAAGAGCCCAGGTGTCTAGCCACTGTTATCTTTCCGTACTGCACTAAATATTCTTATACAAATTTCATTGTTAGCTTTAATAATTACCACTTATTACGTTTGCAATATACCCACTTTAAAATGAATTTATTGATGATTTATTATCACAAAGTATTCCTGAGGTCACATTAATATCAGGCAGAAATTAGAAAATATTGAGGAAGTTACACCTCGAACAGCCAAAATGATTGCCTTATCCTTCCCAGCATCTACTTTATCCATTTCTTGACAAGATTTTCTATCCTCTGGCAAATGTATTGCTTTAATTTCTTCTCTAAATTCTCTAACATGTGCTAAACACTCTTACTCTAGATGGGCAAGGGAGGGGACCACCCGAGAAGATTCTCTTTAGTCATCCCTGCCCTATGTCCCAGCAGCACAATGCATACCTTAAACTGCCTCTACACTTTAGGAGACCATGGGGGACATATTCGGTTTATGGGTGTGTATGCGTAGACACTTATGCATGCGGTTTACATAACACCTCATCCACTGGCCTGTGTCCAGCTCACCAATCCTTTTTTATGGTGTTTCTTTTTATACTCTGGTACAAATTCCTTCCCTGATGATCTACAAAACTACCTTTGTTATAATACACATGGGGATATTTGTACCTTTAGAGCTTATGTGCAACCAACTGATCAGCCCTCTGAATACATCGTTCTCTGAAGGCTTTAGGTGGAAGCCTCTCTCTGTTAGCTGCATAGAGGAAGGCTTGAGCACATGCTCTTTGTCAGAAACTCTCATAAGAACTGTCCCTTGAGTAGTTTCTCCAGGAGGCTCACATTCTCCTATGACAGCATCTTCTCCACTGACATCACATTCTTCAGCTTTAACAAGCACACATGCGGCAACTTTAGATGCATGCCTTCAGCCTTGGCTGTGTTCATGGCTTATAATTTCATATGGATTTGTTGCACAGTATTTGAATTACACTGTGAACCCTGAGATTATACTGTTTACTGGAGAAACATGTTTCTAGGCTGAGCCCCAGCACAAACTTTCAATCTAGAAGCTTTCTGGTTTTGAAAGCTAGGTTAAATAAAGTCAACCGTAGATCAAGAGGCAGAAAGAGTACCACTTGATAGGAAATGAACATAGGAAAAAAATCAACAAGTAAGGGGGAGTCAGGAGGATGGATAGAGAGACACACAGAAGTAGAAGGAAGGGACATTTAGAACGGTTTTTGAGATTATGTGGAGGAGTGCTTCCTTTTTCCTTTGAGACATTGGCTGAGGAGGAATGTTAGCTGGGTACTTTCTTTGCCTCTCTGAGCTAGCAGGCTTTCACCCGAGCCTCTGGTGCCCAAGACTTTATTGGTAAAATTGAATATTTGAGATGTTCTTAAAATCAACAGACATTAGTGTCATGTGTCCTCATTTCTTTATTCTGTATAACCAGAGGGACTATTGTAAGATCTTTAAACTTTAAGTCATTTAATTCTGTCATTTCTTTCCATTTTTTTGGGAATTGTATGATACATAATTGTCCTTATATTTCTTCACCTGCTTCCTACTGGATGCAAGTTGCTGCTAGACACTTTTAGTTATAAACTCCATTTATTCTTTAGCTATTTGCTTGATTATTAAGTATTTATTTTTATTTTTCATGTGTGAGTGTTTGCCTGAAACAATGTGTACTATGGTTGGCAATGCCAGCAGATGCCAAAAGAAGGTGATGGGCCACTGAAACTGGAGTCACGGGCAGTTGGGAGGAGGCACTGTGTGAGTTCTGGGAACAGAAGCTAGGTTTTTGGCTAAAGCAGCAAATGCTTTTAACTGTTGACCCCTATCTCTAGCTACCTCTACTCGACTTTTCTTTCTTGTTTTGGATATATTTGCATCCTATTTTTAGGCAAAAAAAACCTCTTATAACTGTAACTTGTAATACACAGTTGCAAACAAAGCCTGGGTGTATTTAACAACATGTTTAGCTGCCCCACATTAGAAAGATCTAAGGAATGTCCCACTGGCTCCTCCCTCTTCTCTTCCAGGATCCTGAATCTCTCAATTCTCATCTGATTTTATCTGATGTTTTCCTTCTCAGTTTATTGCTGGCTGTGTTTTAAGTTTGAATATGTTTATTTGTTTCTTTTTTAAAATACTGTTCTTTTTTTAGAACTAAGCATTTCTGTCATTTCTTAAAACATTATTTCTAATTCTGTGAAATCAATCCCCCACAGTCATTTGTCAGTTAATTACAATGTTGGTTGCAGGTAGTGCCTCTTCAGATGATACATAAGTCTCCATTCGTCTGCTTTGCCTTTTACCTTTATCCATTGCCAGTGGGCACACATGTGGCTGGCTGAGTGCATCATGCTTTATTAGAGTTTTGGAACTGTATTCTTTCTTTAGGCTTCCATTTAATGGAAGAAGGTATTACTGTTCTTTTGATCCACAACTTAGAGCTCCAGCTATATTTCCTATTGAGTTCAGCTTCTTCTGCAAGTGGTGGAGTGAGTGCAAGACTGTACCACCCTGATACCTCCAAGTTTTCTCTCCACACAGTGAAGGCTTGAGCCCTCTTCTTGGTTTACAAACTGCGTCATTACAAATCATGTCCTTTTTTTTGCTGTAGTGTTACATGACAGCAAACTCACTCAACAGGTCTTTCTAAGGTCTTGTGTTTGTACATAGAGAGAGAGAGAGAGAGAGAGAGAGAGAGAGAGAGAGAGAGAGAGAGAGAGAGAGAGAGAGAGAGATTTTTGCTTGAGATATAATTCACTGCGTTTCCAAGGCTAGGCTAATACCCTACTTTATCTGACCTGTATCTCCAGCCAAATGGGGCCTTCCTTAAATCATTAGTCCATTCATAATGATTCCACCAACAGCTCAAAAGCTGCCTCATGCTCTGCCTGCATATTCTGTCACCTTGAGAATCAGTACTCCAGTAAGTGAATGCCAAAGATCATAGATCCTCAGATCATCTGGATGCTAGAAGAGCATTCATGTCCACACCTCTCTTTGGAGTCTTTTACATGTAATGGGCTTTGAATGGAGAAACAGAATTACTATATAAATGAAAAGCAGTCCATACATAGTATGTAAAAATATTTCACAAAGACATCTCCAGAAAACCTCTACTTGTGGTGGGTTTTGTTTTGCTTTACTTGATATTTTTTATCACTTATCAAGGTTTTAGTCCTTGAGAATTTTATGCATGTATAGCGAATTTTGATTAAATCCACTCCCATTCTCTCCTCTCCAGTTCCTCCCATATACACTCACCAATGCTTTTCCCTCAATTTTTCATAGGCGTGGATCTGTTTTCACAGAACTATGAGTTCATGTGTATAATGATTTCTTTATGTCTAACAACTTTTGTTTTGCCATAAATGTGAACAAAATTCTTCTTGCTACTAAATATTCTCTTCCCATTCATCTGAGGTGGGGACCTAGACTTGGGGGTAAGGGCTGAAATATAGCTGTTATATTTGTAGCTTAGCATACCACAGTGTCAGGTTTTTTTTTATAACTTGCTATAGATCTCCATTAATTGTCATCTACAGACTAAAAGAACATTCTATAATGATGGATGGAATACTTATTAAGCTGCAAATATAAAGACAAGAAATCAAGGGACACTTAAATACTAATTAAGTTAGTGGGATAATCATTCTAGGTGCTCCCCCACAGCCTAAAACCTATGTATCCATTGGATTTTGGCTTAGTAGTATCAGTCATAAACTCATTCCTATGGAGTGAGTTTAAACACAGTCAGAAAGTATTCAGTTGCATCTACAACATTAGTGCAACTATAGCACTAATGGACAAATCTTGAAAAAGTTATTTTATCTAGAATGGTTGACAACAGGAGCAAAATTGTTTTGTGGCATTTCTCCCAATGTAGCAGGCATAGTACCCTCCAGCACCATGCAAGCTATTCAACAAGTCCTTTGCTCTTGGTTTCCCTCCAGAACTTGATGGTAAGACTTTGTTAGCTCACCGCATACTTGAGTCATATAACATGGGAAAATCAAGTCTGTAATAACTCTTTTAAAAAGTTAGTTAATTTCATAGTTGTTTGAATAGTATTTTATTTTTTGTCTTTTGACCATTTTAAATAGCATATTATTCAGGTTTGAAAGTATTGTGAACAAAGGTTATGTTAATTGTTCATCCCCAGGTTCCTAGATGTCTTCTTAGTTGGAAATAAAATTTCCAAAAGTAATCAACTTAGGATGAGATCATGGATTACAGTAGCCAATGAATTAGAAAAGTAATTGAGGCACAAAGATGAAGACCAAAGTTTCACCTCAGAATTCACATAAAATAGCCAGGCAGCACATATTTCCACTCAAGGCTAGGAAGATGTAGACAGAAGGACTTATGTGTTTGTTTGCCATATGGAATAGTCACATCAGATATTCCCAAATCCATTAAAGATCCTGTCTCAGGAGTAAACTGGATGGTATTCTTGAAGGTGACATCTGAAGTTGTCCTCTGGATTCTACATTTATGTATACACATGAGCATTTCCCCAGACACACATAGAAAAATAAATCTAAATAATAAATAAATAAATAAATAAATAAATAAATAAATAAATAAATAAATGGAATGTGAGGTCATCAAAAAGATTCTTACTCTGATATAATTGATGTCCTTCAAAATGGGAAAAATTGATCAAAAAAGAGACAAGCACAGTTAGATTAATGTGAAGATATGAAGGGAAAAATCCACGAGATAAATGGAGTGTTGGATAATTGCTGTGAATACTTACACATAGTTCCTAATAAATCTTATGAATACACATATTCTTTCTAAAATACATCTTTTGTGTGTTAACCATGGTATCATAGACAACAAGATAGCAACTGGTCACCAAGAACTCAACACAAGCCTACAGCAGCCCTTTTGCAATTAGTTCCATAACAGGATTAACAAAATATTCCCATCAACTTTTAATTGTCTGCACAATAAAGAGATCTGTCATGAATATTCATAATAAATGATAAACAATGAGAAAAATTAAAAAGCCATATTGTGTATTTGTTGCCACATGTTAAGTTTCAGAATATTTTATGTGTGCTAATGCTCATTTTATGGGACAGTAATAAATGGTAATATTTAAAGTAAACAACTATTGATATACTGGGCAGAATGATGTGGCTACACTATTCCACAAAAGTATTTGTTGCAGATTTATACAACTGTGTACTCAGAATTATTTTATTTACTGAAATTAAAAAGTAGTATATATTCTTTTCAAATTTCAGAACACCACACAATTTTGTGGTTTCATTTTCAAGAGTTATTTTATATTTAGTATTTGATATGCAAGTGATACCTCATTCACTCAAAGTGTAAAAAGGAAATCAGGATGATCTACTTTACAGATGGATTTTATTTTATTATTCACAATTTTTCTGTGATGTATTGTTAGTATTATTTAGCACCTATGTTCACCAGTCTCTGTGGGTAGCTAGGAACATCAGGGAAAAACAAGCAGATCACACAAAGATCAGGAGCACAATGTTTGGAGAAAGTTTCTCATACTGCAATTTGGTCAATGAAGGATAGTTTGTGGCCAAAATGGTACTTGCACTATGAAGCATATTGCAAAAATATTAAAGATAACCAAAATGTGACCTCAACCTAGATATCTTCACCAAATGAATTAAGGATAAATCTTACAGTTTTATTCTTGTTCTTATTGAGTCACCTTGTTGGAGAAACTACATCTTTGGGGTGGGCTTAGAGAGTTCAAAAGATTCAAGGCCCCATTTAACCCTTTCTGCCTTATGATTGTATCTCAAGGTGTGAATTCTCCTTGCTAGCTGGATAACTTGGAAAACAGGTCCTGCACTTCACCTGAGCAGCACAGTAGAGCTGATCCAGTTTGACAGGGCTCAGGTGAGCCATCCCAGGACACCAGAGATCTGGCACTGCCACTCTTCTGCCTGCAAGGTGTGGAGTGATGCCCCCCTTCCACCCCTTACCACCTGTAGTAATTGGGAGAGCTGTTCCAAAGGCATGAGGGTCTAAGAGCTCACCCTACTCCCTCACTGGCTGTAGCTCTTCGGAGAGCAGGACCTGCACCTTGCCTGGGCAACACGTTGGAGCTGGCCTATCAAAGGTTACAGCACTTGGGAGAGTGGGCTTTGCACCCTCACAATGGAAGTGGCTCTGGAGATGGGGGTGTGAGACCATGAGACCAAGAGAGGAGATTCTGTCTGTTACAGGTGTAGGCATTGTGAAGTCAGGCTGGAGCAGTGCTGGAGAGCTTGCCCTGGTGATGTGGCTAAGGGAGAGCCAGTGCACTGACCAGCTCAACAACCACTCAGACCTAGATCCAGGCCTCTGAGTTTGTCCACCCCAAAATGTATATCCTCTGAGAATGGTTGGACCACATAAAAGGGCCAGTCCTGCTGATTCAAAGCTGCAGGATCTCTGTGACACAAGGCAACAACAGGATAACTGGTAGTAATCCTGATGTGGATCCAATATGGATGTTGTCACAGAAGCCAGAGATCTTGAACCAGAACAATAACTCATTGCAATGAACATTTGCACATGAATATGTACGGATGGAGGGATACACTGTGGACACACTATAGCTTCTATGATGAGATGTTTTTTATACTTTGTTATTGTTGTTGTTGTTGTTGTTGTTATTGGTGGTGGTGTGGGTATGTGTGTGTGTTTGTGTGTATGTATGTGTGTGTGTGTTTGTGTGTGTGCATGAGTGTGTGTGTCTGTTTGTGAAGGAAGTTTGTAATGGTAAAGAACAGATATTAGGGGATGATGGGTGATGGGCAGGACTGGGATGCATAATGTGAAACTCACAAGAGTCAATAAAAAGTTTAAAAAACAAAAGATATGAACTCTCAGCCCCAATGCCATGCCTGCTTGCCTGCTTTCATGTTCCTTGCCATGTTGGCCATAAACTCTAACCCTCTGAAACTAGAATCCTCGAATGATTCCTTTCTTCTGTATGTTGCCTTGGTCGTGGTCTCTTATCACAGGGACACAAGGAAACAAAGCCAGTATCATTGCTCATAAACGTTAAGATGAAGAAACGTTGATGATAATAACACTGGACATTTGTAAATTTTGTTGTTGTCCATTACAAAATTCTCTTGTTGGAACATAAGAAAGAACATAAACAGGGCACAGATATACAGGAATTTTTGCTTTAACACAAACTCTGGGCAAACCTGGTTATTGTATAAATCAGAGGACGACCACTCAATAGGTGGGATACATGCTGACATAGAGCATTGACACTAAATGTTTTCTGAATTTCAATTGCGGCTTCTTTGCTAGAGAAGACACAGTATCTCTATCTCCTCACATCGTAAGTTCTGTGAACTCAGCTTGATGTACAGAGTCCAGAGCATATCAGCTATGACGTCGTTTACTTGTTTCCTCTTCTTTATCACTAGAGACATGATGTAATATTGTACCACATCATTAATTAGTAGCTACTTGCTTTTAATAAAATGTAGTGTTGATTGCGAGGGGAATTGTTCTAAAGTTGTGATAAAATTTAAAATAAAATAGATTTTTGCTGATGGGATTGCAAACGTGTGCAACCACTCTGGAATTCACTCTGGTGGTTTCTCAGAAAATTAGAACTAGCTCTATCTGAAGACTCAGCATACTGCTCCTGGGTATATATCTAAAAGATCTACCATACTACAACGATACATGCTCCACTAGGTTCAAAGCAGCTTTATTTGTTATAACTAGAAACTGGAAAAAATCTTAACCAAAGAATCAATGCAGAAAATGTGGTACACTGACACAATGGAAAATACACTGCTATGAAAAACATGGACATCATGCATTTTGTAGGCAAATGGATGGAACTAGAAAATATCATCCTCAGTGAGGTAACTCAGACCCAAAAGGACATGCTAACTGAATATTAGCCAAAAAGTACAAAATACCCACATTACAATCCATAATGCAAAGAAATAAATACAAATAAATGCCCAAGTGAGGACGCCTGGATCTCACATATAAGGGGTAATAAAATAAGAGGCACAGTGAAGAAGGAAACTGGGTGGGAGAGGGGTTTGGGAGCTGAGTTTGGAGGTCAGGGTAAGGTATGAGGTAGAGACAGAAAAGAGGGCCAGAGAGACAGGAGAATGAATGGAAAACTACAGCTGCTGGAAGTGGGGAGGTGGAGGTAAACCCCAGGAAGTACCAGAGACCTGAGAGGGGGGAGGCTCCCAGGAGTCAATTCAGGTGACCTAAGCAGAGATCAAACCAGAAGAGGTAACCTCCTGTAGCCAGGCAGCCCCTCCCCACCCCAGTAGAGGGATAAGGACACCAACCAACCTACAAAACTTTAGACCCAAAATGTGTCCTGTCTAAAAGAAATCAAGGGACAAAGATGGAGCAGAGACTGAAGGCAATGCCAGCCAAAAACTGGCCCAGCTTGAGACCCATCCCATGGGTAAGCTGACACTACTAATGATACTAACACTACTGTTTGTTGTGCCTGCAGACAGGAGCCTAGCATAACAGTCCTCTGGGAAGCTCTACACAGCAGCTGACTGAAACAGAGGCATATACCCACAGTCAAATGTTAGACGAAGGTCAGGGACACTTAAGAAAGAATTTGGGAAGGACTGAAGGCCCTAAAGGATGTATGGCCTCCACAGGAAGACCAACAAAATTAACTAATCTAAACCCTTAGCTCTCAGGGACTGAGCCACCAACCAAAGAGTATACAGGGACTAGACCAAGGCACTGGCACATAGGGCTGCTTTCTCTGTCCCCAGCGGGAGAGGATGTACCTAACCTAGCAGAGACTTGATTGGGTCATGGTTGGGGTATACACAGCGAGTACTCCACCCTCTCAGAGTAGAAGGGGAGGGGGAATGGGAGAGTGGACTCTAGGGCGAGACTAGGAGGCAGGACAGTTTGGGATGTGAATAAATAAATTAATTAAAAAATTAGATCTTTAAATGTAGGCACTGTTTAGTGAAGAGCTTCCTGCATAAAAATTAATATTGCATTGATATCTCTTTCACCCTTTCCTTGTATCAAAATTATAACTTTAGCCAAATGGTATAGACATGGCCCATGGTCCTATCTACTTGGGAGACTTAGGCAGAACAACTAATTTGAGGAGGGGGATTGTAAAGTAGCCTGTACACCATAATATAATCATAACATATGTGATAAAATAGGGGTTGTGTTAGTATATCAGTGGCAAGGTGCTTTGAGGGTAAATATGAGACTCTCTGCTTGATTCAGAGTGCCAAGGGGGGAAAAACATATAAAAATAGCATTTTCATGTTTAATAATGCTCATAATTTATTCATACATATAATTAGTTCCCCTTAATTCTCTATAAGAAAGTGTGTAACACTTTAAATTAGTCATGTAATTATATTTCCACATCCATTATTCACTGTCAAATATTCTTTTCAATCTGAAAAACATGATACAAGGGATATGATCATTTATATTTGAAGGCTAAGAGTACACATAACAACTGTGATTAAGAGTCGTTAGCAATTTTTAGATACTGTTCCTTCTTTTTTTAACTGAAAAACTATTTTGGAGAAATCTAGGGTCAACATCAATATTTGTCTGAATCATCAGAATTCCTTCTATACCAACCCCCTTGTGATAGGTCTACCTATACATGACCCACAAATTCGCAATGTGTGGATGTGTGTGTGAGAGAAAGGCAGAGAGACAGAGAGGTGGAGGGAGTCTTTCGGCTGCTCAGCCTGCCCTTAAATTTCTGTATTTAGAAATCCTTCTGTCTGGATCTCCCAACTCTTTGGCGCTATAGATGCATGTCATCATGGCTTATTTGACATACATTATTTAAGTTCAATGATATCTTCACTTCATCCTGAAAGAACCTAGAATAAGAATAGAAATATATCTACCCAGATATAATATGTTGCTCATCAGAAAATATCAGGCCAAAAGGAATATTAAATATTATCTTTAAAATGCTTGATAAAATTTCTTCCCACTGTTATAAATGTAGAGAACTCCTTCAAGAATCCAGGCAAATTAGACATATCCTTAAATAAGCAACAATTCAGAGAATTCATTTCCCAAGATAGACTTTGTAAGCAATGTCAAAGGAAATTTTTCAGGCAGAAGGAAAATAATTCCAGACAGAGATTTGAATCAACACAGAAGATAAACAATTCCAAGAAGATAAGTATGTTAAATAATACAAATACCACATTCTAAGTGTATAGTTTTCTAAGGGAAAAAACTTTGCCTTAAACAAAAATCTTTTACTTTGATCTCATTGCACTCTTGCCTCATAGATACAGTCATAGCTGTAGCTGGAGTTTGTGTTTATGAACAGAGCAAACCCAGGACCTGGGGATACTCCCTCAACCTGTCCACTTAGGACCACAGAACGTGCTGAAAGTTGGCTAGATGGCTATCTGTCATCTTCTAGACCAGTCTGCAATGGAAGAGGACCTCTGACCTACTCAGTAAAGTTGCCCAACCTTCTTGTAAAAGATCTGGGTTAAGTATATCTTTAGTATTCATCTACTTCATGACAATGTCACTCTGGTTCTAAGTATTGATAATGTTTCCAAATGTCACCGAAGTCTTGTAACTAAAAATTTTATCTTGGTTGAGGACTACTGTTCTATAGATAAGAATGATGGGAGATTTCATGAGTGTGTTTGTGAGTGTTCAAAGCTCACTTTGAAATACAGCTTTCTAGTTTTTGAAGAATGAACTATGAACTCTCTGCCTGTCCTGGGACATCAGGTGACCAAACAGTCGGAACTTCCCATTTTCATCTGCCTTGTAATTTAACGCACCAATACAGCAGGTTGCATGGGCTTTTCACTGCAACCCTGAATGTCCAATGCATGAAACCTAAGTAGGAAAAATATCACCTAAAACACCACTTATTGTCTCTCCAGGAATTGGGATTGGGGGGGAGGTGTTTATGTTGTGTGAGCATGTAGCAAGAAAAGAAGACATTATCATTGCCGCCATAGTTGATTCTGACCATCTGGAGGACATATTGCTATTATGATGTGATAGGGATAGAGAAGCATGGGTTTAATGAGAACCAGCCTCTTGGGTTTCTGCTACTGTCTCACCCCTATTGATGGCAAATGGGCAGAAGCAACACCTGTGGCTGAGTTGCTATAATGATTAATCCTGACTGTCAAGTAAATTGGATCAGGCGTCAACTGAAACGCAAACATCTGGACACATCTGTGAAGGTAATTCCTAGAAGGATTGAATGAGTAGAAAGCTCATCCCCAAAATGGGCAAAACTTTCAGCGATACAGTCAGTAACGGGTCTTGGGGAGAGCACTGATCTTTACCTGCCAAACTCTGATTCACACTTGTTAATGCATCTGTATCTTTATTCTTGTTACCATCCTTTGCTTTGATCAGAACCCAGACTAACTGGTCCTTGAATATGAACTGAAGATCAGCAGCTCTGCAGAAACCCTCCAGGCCTTCAGTGCAGCCTGAGAGTCTGGTGCCATCCAGAGCTACAGAGCTCCCAGGTTCTCAGCTTCCCTAGTGTGAAGACAGCATTGTCGAACTATCTAGGGGTAATTTTGTGAGCTGGTTTTCAACAAATCTCCTTTCCGTAATACAGACTGTTTCCTTTGACTCTGTTTCATCAAAGAACTCTGAAAATAATAGTGGGGGACTGGGGAGTTGAACTTTTCAGACACGTGGGTCTGTTTGAACTACAGGACAATTGTGTGGGGTTAAGAGACTCCTAGCTGAGACTGGGGAGAGTGCATAGACAGGGAGAAACACCAGGATGGATAGACACCCAGGATGGATCGACACCCAGGATGACCTCCACAGGCATCCTCCCATGGAATTCACAGAGACCCATGCTATAACCTCCTTCTCCTCCTCCTCCTCCTCCTCCACCTCCTCTTCTCCTCCTCTTCCTCCTCCTCTTCCTCCTTCCCTCCTTCCTCTTCCTCCTCTTCCTCCTCTTCCTCCTCCTCCTCCTCCTCCTCCTCCTCCTCCTCCTCTTCTTCTTCTTTTGGAGAGGAAAGTGTTTATATCATTCACAGTTCCATATAGCATTTCATCACCAAAGTCAGTGGGGGCAAGAAACCAAGCAGGGCAGGAACCTAGAGGAAGAAGTTGATGCAGAACCCATGCAGGAGGACTGTTTACTACCTTGCTTCCCACAGCTTGCTGCCTGCTTTGTTATAGAACCCAAGACTATCAGCTCAAAAGTGGCTCCTCCCACATCAATCACTAGTGATAAAAAAAAAAAAGCCCTGCATGCTTGCCTGCTGCCTTATCAAGATCTTTTCTCAATTTAGGTTCCATTCTGTCTGATGATGTTCCTATAACTTGTTTTTTAACTAAAAAAAATGCTCTTTCACTTCTTTCTCTCATCCCTTCCTCTTGTCTCATTCTCTCATTAAAACCTCTCCACATTGGGGAAAAAATAACTTTATTTGAATGTGTTTAGGTGTTTTGCCTTCATTTTCTACTGGATATTTTTATTTACATTTCAAATATTATACCCTTTTCCAGTTTACCGTCCATAACCTCCTATTCTATCCCCTCTCCCCCTTCTTCTATGAGACTGTTTCCCCACACAACCACCCACCCCTTCCCATCTCCTACTATAACTTCTTAAAACTCATAATAACATTCTCTATCTACCTTTTAAACATTTGAAACAACAAATGGTGTCACTCATCCTGGAAGTATTAGCTTAGAAACAATGAAAGGACTTCCCCAGAGCTACAAAGGAAGGGGGTCCTGCAGAGTTAGGCAGGCAACTTGAAAGGAACACATCACTGCAACAGCAAGATCTCTTTCATTACTGAGGGGTTATTTCTCAGCTGCTATGGGAGCCACTAACAAATATCAATCAAATGATTTTGTTGTTTCTTAGATATTTTTTTGTTCCTTTTGGAAATTACCTTGACTGAAGAAAGCAGTTTTATTCAAGGTCACACCTATTTGTAAGGAAAGTCCACGGTGATGACTGATGGACGATCAGGTTGTAAAAGCCTGAACATTTTGTCAAATGGAGTAAATGCTGCCCCTGCTTCAGTGCTCCTCATAAAGTAAGCCAAAGGCGCCAGGAAACACTGCATCCAAACACAAATGGCCCTTGGCCCTTTGCCCTTTGTGGCTACCTTCCACAGATGCTGCCCCAAATAATTTCCAAATAAGTCTGGAAACAGGGATCTCCAACTCAGCATTACTCCCAGGGAACCTGCATGAAACACAGATCATGTTCCTGACTATTGTTTCTATTCTCACGGCTGCTGTTCATGACAACACTCTGCACTTACTCAAATTTGAAGCCTTCCTGCTGGCAGCAGTAGCTACCATTTGTCCTTTCATTAGCTGATTGATGCCTGTCCACAGCCTACATTGTATCACTTGATCATAACTTGTTTTTTGAGTTCTTTTTTTCCCCCATCTTTATTAAATTGGGTATTTCTTATTTACATTTCAAATGTTATTCCCTTTCCCAGTTTCCATACCAACATCCCCCTAACCCCTCTCCCTCTCCTTCTATATGGGTGTTCCCCTCCCAATCCTCCCCACATTGCCGCCCTCCCCCCAAGAATCCCGTTCACTGGGGGTCCAACTGTGGCAGGACCAAGGGCTTCCCCTTCCATTGATGCCCTTACTATTTCATTGCTACCTATGCAAAAGATTTCATTCCTTGAAAGATACATTACTTATACAAAGCGACTTGATCATATCCTTCCACCACTTCCTCCTTCCAACTAGTCACCACAACCCCTTCTCCCTCCTAGCTTCCTGTCTTCCTTTTTAAATTAATAACCTGTGAATTCAATGAGTGCTTCTTTTATATACACGTGGTAGCCCATTAGGAAAGTGGTTCTCAACCTTTCTAACGCTGCAATATTTAAAACAGGTCCCCTGGTTGTGGTGACCCCCAGCCATAACATTATTTGTGTTGCTACTTCATAACTGCAATTTTGCTTCATAAGGTAAACCATCATGTATAATAATGTAAATGTCTGATATTTAAGAAATCTAATATGAGATGTCTTTGGGGATCCTGACTAGCAGGTTGAGAGTCACTGAGCTGGAAGGTGCTGTGTATACTACCAGTGAGTGACCATATCACCAAAGATGACTCTCCACCTCCTGGCAACTATAAAGGCCAATGCTTCTCCAATAGGGGCGGAGCCTTCGAGGACCCTCCACTAATTCATGCTAAACTTTGGCCTTATCTTTGCAGGTCTTGTTCAGGAAACCACATTTGGCAGGAGCTGATGTATGCAACAACGTGTCATGTCTAGAAGTTATGACTATACAGCTCTACACTCTATTTGAGTCCCTGAATGTTAGGTGTTAGAGACTGATATGGATGACCTCTCCAAAGCTGAGCACTCTGCTATTTTCACTCAGCACTTTGAGCAATTGTAAGTCTTTGCATTAAGCACCATCACTGCATTTTAGACCAAAGCTGAAAACAGCACAATTCTATGGACCTAAACTTAAATAGTAAGAATATGCTTTGACACTGACAAGAAAGCCAGGTGATAGAGCAGAGACTTAGGGAATGGCCAATCAATAACTCTTTCCACTTGAGAGCCATCCCATGGGCAAGCACCAATCCCTGACACTGTTGGTGATTCTATGTTATACTTGCAGACAGACATGTTGTCCTCTGAGAGGCTCCACCCAGTAGCTCACTCAGACAGATACAGATACTCACAACCAAACAGTGGATGAAGCTTGGGGACTCTTATGGAAGAACACAAGGAAAGAGTGCAGGTCCCTATATGGGGATAGGAACTCCACAGGAAGACCAACAAAGTCAACTAACCTGAACCCTTGTGGTTTTCAGAGTCTGTATTAACAACCAAAGAACATACAGTAGCTGGACCTAGGCCTACCTGCACATATGTAGCAGATGTACAACTTGGTCTTCATGTGAGTCCTGAATGACTGGAACAGGTGTTGGGCTATCCCAAAAGCTGTTGCCTTCCATGGGATATGTTCTTCTAATAGGGCTGCCCTTTCTGGCCACAGAAGGGGAGGGGCAAAGTGGAAAGGATTGTGAGGGGAGGATGACCAGGAAGGGGGCAATGAGGGGGAAGTAAAGTGAAAAGTAAAAGAAAAAGAATATGCTTTGACAACATAATTGTCAAAACTGCAAGGGTAGCATCTCCCATAACCCCAGGGCCTGTGATCTCCACAATCATGGTCTCTTTAGCAACTTTCTAGTGCCAAGCCTGAATCCTCCATGTAGAATGGACCTCATATTCAACCAGAGAGTTCTTTGTTGCCCTCGTAACCTTCATGCCACTACTGCACCAGTGGGCATGCCCTACTTGGTGAGTATAATAGCACCCACGTTACAGCACTGGGTGAAACTGCTGCTGTATTTTCTCTCCCAAAAGCCTATAATACCTTATAACACTGTGTAAGCTAGCTGGCTTAGAGAGAATTTCTTGGTCAAATTAAAGTTGATTTTTCTACAGACTCTATCCAAACTGAATTTATTGCAAAAGAGGATTTTATCATTTGGTAATAAAGGAAAGCCAGGAGGAAAGGAAATCTCCTGTGCTGTTTTAGGTGCCTCTGGACCCTCCTTTGCCAATAATTTGTTGGGAGGCAACCTGTGGCTGACACTAAAATTTTCATTTAACAATATATGTTTTGTAGGAATAACATCATCTTTCTATGCAGGGAACTATTCCTCAAATTCATATGTAAATATGTATATTATATATAAACATAAAATTTATACATATAAAATATTACTTGTATATTTATATATAGTATATATAATGATCTCATTCCTAACTTCAAGAATGACTGATAGAAGCACCAGTAGCTAACAGTAGCATAGTGAGCAGAAGGCAAACCGATTTCTTCATATTGCAGATTGGTTGTGAGGATTAAATGGGTGTTTACAGAAATATGACATTTTCCTTCCATGTACTGAGAGCAATAGAACTGTGGTGATAATGACCCTGCACTCTGGGCAGTATTTTTCTGTGGTAATTAGGCTTTTTTTTTTTTTTTTGTATGTCAACTTCATACAAGTTAAAGCAATCTGAGCAGTAGGAACCTCAGCTGAGGAAATACTTCCATCAAAACTGGCCTGTAGTCAAGTTTGTAGGGCTTTGTTGTGGGGAGGTCCAGCCCAATGTGTAAAGCTATTTTTTTTTTTTTTTTAATCTTTATTAACTTGAGTATTTCTTATTTACATTTCGATTGTTATTCCCCTTCCCGGTTGCTGGGCCAACATCCCCCTAACCCCTCCTCTTCCCCTTCTATATGGGCTTCCCCTCCCCATCCTCCCCCCATTACCACCCTCCTCCCAACAATTACGTTCACGGGGGTTCAGTCTTGGTAGGGCCAAGGGCTTCCCCTTCCACGGTGCTCTTACTAGGCTATTCATTGCTACCTATGAGGTTGGAGCCCAGGGTCAGTCCATGTATAGTCTTTGGGTCGTGGCTTAGTCCCTGGAAGCTATGATTGGTTGGCATTGTTGTTCATATGGGGTCTCGAGCCCATTCAAGCTCTTCCAGTCCTTTCTTGGATCCCTTCAACAGGGGTCCCGTTCTTAGTTCAGTGATTTGCTGCTGGCATTCGCCTATGTATTTGCTGTATTCTGGGTGTGTCTCTCAGGAGAGATCTACGTCCGGTTCCTGTCGGCCTGCACTTCTTTGCTTCATCCACCCTATCAAGTTTGGTGGCTGTATATGTATGGGCCACATGTGGGGCAGGCTCTGAATGGGTGTTCCTTCTGCATCTGTTCTAAACTTTGATCCTTATTCCTTGTCAAGGTTATTCTTGTTCCCCTTTTAAAGAAGGAGTGATGCTGGGGTTGGGGATTTAGCTCAGTGGTAGAGCGCTTGACTAGCAAGCGCAAGGCCCTGGGTTTGGTCCCCAGCTCCGAAAAAAAGAAAAGAAAAAAAAAAAGAAGGAGTGACGCATTCACATTTTGGTCATCCTTCTTGAGTTTCATGTGTTCTGTGCATCTACGGTAATTCAAGCATTTGGGCTAATAGCCACTTATCAATGAGTGCATTCCATGTGTGTTTTTCTGTGATGGGCTTATCTCACTCAGGATGATATTTTCCAGTTCCTTCCATTTGCCTATGAATTTCATAAAGTCATTGTTTTCGATAACTGAGTAATATTTCATTGTGTAGATGTACCACATTTTCTGTATCCATTCCTCTGTTGAAGGGCATCTGGGTTCTTTCCAGCTTCTGGCTATTATAAATAAGGCTGCTATGAACATAGTGGAGCATGTGTCTTTGTTATGTATTTGAGGTAGTCTTGTGTTATACAAGAAAGCAAGCTTCGCCAGCTATGGGGAACAAAACTGCAAACAACATTACATGGTCTCAACTTCAATTCCGGCCTCCATATTCCTGCCTTGAGTTTCTGCCCTGGCTTTACTTCATGATGGACTGCATGTTGTAACAAGTTGTAAAGCCTCTTCTTCCCAAGTCACTTTTAGTCATAGTGTCAGTCACATAATAGAAAGCAATCTAGGTCGTCTTGTGTAGTAGAGATTCCTGAGTAAAGAGGAAGAATTTAAATTGTGATATTTTTTTTCTACCAGTCTCATAATGACCAGGCACAAGTAAGTAAGTGATTTCTCTGATGTTTTCTGGCTTCTATAAAGTGACCAATATGATTTGCCTCTCATTGATTGGGATTAAATGTAAGTGCACTTCAAATCACATGAGGCAAAGGATAACCAAAAACTAGTTAAAAAGAAAAGCTCTATATGATTTTTGGTCTAGTTGAAATATATTTTCAATTAAGTCCCATGTCATAGTAACTAAGCACATATTCTTGAAAACTGGTAGGCAAACTTGGTCAGGAGGAGTCTACTGTGGTTTTCCAATAATCACTTAAGTAAAAATGAGTTAGTTTCTCATTCATGGGAAACTAAGACAATCACAATGAGAAACATCCACGATTACCAGATTATTTAATGATTACTGGAACAATAACAAAATAGACATTGTTGCCAAATTATTAGAAAATTTTAAGCTAAGTAAGTTAGGTGTATGAATGCACACATGAAGGACATGTAATCATATTTATTACAAATTATAGTTACCTGATAGAAAATGCTAAGCAATATAAAGGAAATAGTTTATCTAAAGATAAATACCACTTGTTACAGTTCAAATATTTTTAAAAATTCAATTCTATGTTGACAGACACAGATGACTTTATTGGTCCTATATAACAGGTTAACAGTGAACTTAAGATTTTTCTAATATCACAGTTTAATATTTTTCCAGACTTATGCAAGAGAGAGTAGTCATGTTTCCATTTCCATTATAGATCATGGGAAAGATATTGAAATATCTGACACATTTTATGCCAATTGTTCTAACATGGTCTGAGATAACAGAGTATGTGCTGATGATATTACTGTGGTTTGATTCCCAGAGTTGGGGGAGGGGTGTGAAATTGCTAAGATTATTGGCATATCTCTTTAGGAGACTGAGAAGGATTTGAGGAGACTTGGGAAAGAAAAATAGAGTTACTTTACTTCAAATATTAAATAATGAAGTGATAATTTACTATCCACACTGAAACATTGACATGACCTCTTACATTCAGACCAATACAGGTAGCTCACCCTTGATTTAACTATATCTTTAATGCAGTTCTATTCACACTGATTGATTTCTTCAGAGAGTTTGTATTTCTATAGGAATCAGGAGCCTTTGCAAATTCACACTGGTCTTTCACTACAAGAAAATAATTCAAGTCAAAGTAACAACAATGAAAGATCATGTAAACAGCACAGTTTAGGAACAGATTAGTTAAGTCATAAAATCCTATCATAAATCCAATCATCTCAGTTTGAAATAGATAATTAGAAAATCTAATAGACTTTAACTTCACTTTTATCTGAAAAGCAAGTCAAGAGAGGCATAATGATGAAAAAATATTTGAATTATTAAGAGAAATCGTTAGAACTCAGTAAAAGCAGTATTAATCTCACTTAAGCCTCATTTATACAATCTCCCATTTAAGACTGGCAAGCTTTTTAAGAAGGAAAGTTGGCTTAATTTAGGATGCAAGAAACCAGTGAGATAGCTTTGGGAAGGGTGTGTGCTGCCAAGCTAGAAGACATGAGTTTGTTCCCATGGTGAAAGGAGAAAACATACCTTCATAAGATGTGCACACACAAATGCACACTTACACAATCTTCAAAACATTTAAAAGTATACGGAATTATCTCAAAACAGTACAAGTAGCATTCTGATATGCACAATCATGTTTAAAACAATAAAAATAAGCCAAGAATATGCTAGTTGACAAAATCTAAATCCCAGCAATTCTAACAACTACTTTATAAATTAATGATTTCCATGTACACATCCACTTGATAGAAAGCATAGACAGCCCCTGCTTGAACAGAGTTTGAGATGTGTCTAACATCTGGATAACAACATTAGAGGTATCTGGTGGGTAGAATATCAGATATCCTGATTTTCATTGGAGATAACACTTCTTTTTATTTGGGAAAAAAAATTGATTCCATTAGGAGTAAAACGTTTTCTTTTTATCATATTTGAAATACGATTCTGAGTTGAGATAAGGAAAAACCCTTAGCTATGGTTTGCATATGCATTTCATGGTCAATGTGACATTGAATTTGTTAGCATTCTGTCTAAGCTCCACCCCACAGTTACCTGGCAACAGCCAGGTATACCTGACACTATAAAAAGGCTGCTTGCCCTCTCTCATTCTCTTGTTCTCTGGCTATTACCCTCTTTGTCCATTCTTTCCCTATTCCTTTCCCCCTCTCTCTCCACGTGCTCATGGCCGGTCTCTTCTCTTCTATTTCTCTACTTCTCTAGTCTCTCCTGCTTTCTCTGCCTTTCTCTGCCCCTACTACACTCTTAACTCCCCTCCCCATGCCCTGAATAAACTCTATTCTATACTACACCATCATGTGGCTGGTCCCTCAGAGAAAATATCTCAGCATGGGTCCACAGAGGCACCGCCTTTACCATATCCCCATATCACACCACACCTTCATACAACATAATCCCCCCTCTTTGTCTTTGTATAAACACATCACAATTAATCTTCCAAGGTACAATGTCAAGGAAGTTTATCCTCAAGATAATTCTAGTTTGCTTTCTATTGCTCTGATAAACACCAGGACACAAAGAAAGTTGGGGAAGGAGAGATTTATTTGCTTACACTTCCAGTTTACAGTCCTTCCCTGAGGGAAGTCATCAAGCAGAGACCATGGATGAGGACTACTTAATGGCTTGCTTCCTCAGGCTTGCTTATCTGCATCTATGCACCACCATTTACCTATCTAGGAATGTATCGTTGTAGGCTGGACCCTCCTACATAAATCAATAATAAGAAAATGCCCCTATAGACTTCTCCAGGCCAATCTTATGGGAACAATTATTCAATTAAAAGTCCCATTTCCCACCTCTGTCAAGCTGACTTTCAAATTAGCTGTCACAACAAATAATTAGGTTGGGAGCGTCTTGCCCTTATTGAGTTAATGTCACTATCATGGTGCAAGTTAGCTATTGCAAGAGTGGGTTTGTAGTTAAGCAGAATTCCTCTCCTTCTCTCTGTATCTCTCTTTATCCCTGTCACCCTCCCTTTCCCATGGAGCAGAAGGAGACAGGAGTTTGCAGACAGACACAGGGCCCTTGACAGTGGACTTCTACTCTGTAAATCAGTGAGAAATAGATGCATCCTTTGTCCTGTTTCCACCAACTCTTCTCCTTCTGGTATTCTATTACTGTACTGTAGCACTGTATGGGTTCACAACTTCTGACTGACTTTCTAAGCATTTGAATATTTAATTCACAGAGAATAAATAATGTGGTTGCCATTTTGTGATCCTCATGGAAGGAGGCCTGTGGCCTAGAAAACTTTACACAGATAAGGAAGGAAATGAAGCCATCAAGCCAAGTCAGTGATCTAAGCATGACAGTGTCTCTTTACAAACTCAAAGAAAGTTGTTATTTAAATGCACAAAAGGTTTTCTGATAATCTTATTTAGAAGCTTATTGCCCATTTTAGTGAATAGGTTAACAAGAAATTAAAGGTCCCCAAATGATTACAATAATTTCAGAGTCCAAAAAAATAAATTTGAAAGTATAAAAATATGTTCACACACAAATAAGCAAATAAACCAATAGGACTTTATGAGAATTTTAGAATAAACTTTGAGCACTCAGTGGCTTTACCTGCCTAACATTCCAAACACTTCCACAAATCTCCTCAAAACAGCATGGTCACGTCTGTCTTCACAGAAATACCCCACAGTCTTACTATCAATTTCTACCCTATGCTTTTTCTCTATTGCCGCCATAAATGTCATGATCAAGGCAACTTGAGAAGGAAAGAGTTTATTTCAGTTTATCATTCACAATGAAGGGAACTGAGGACAGTATCTCAAGCAGGAGCCTAGAGGTAGGAGTTGAAGCAGAATCTGTGGAGAAATGCTGCTTTGTGGTTTGCTCTCTGTGGCTTGCTCAACCTGCTTTCTTATAAAACCCAGGACCACAAGTTTAAGGGTGACATCAGTACAGCAGGTTGGCCCACACTGTATTAAACATTTACTAAGAAAATAGCACCACAAACTTACATATAGGCCAATCTGAAAGAGACACTTTTCTCACTTGGTTTTCTGCTCTTTCCAGATGCTTCTAGCCATTTCCAGTTAGCAGAGTTACCCAGTACAGACTCCCTGAGATTGGGGTAAAGGTCATTTCCTAAAGACCTCTGCCTGTATGTCGGATGATACATATTTAGTTGACCCTTACATTTTGAAGTGATACAGTACCTTTTCTTAAAGGATGAAGAGTCAAGTCTTTGTACACAGTGCTGTAAATACTTCAGTTGAATAAACAGATTTAAATTATGTCTCTTGCCCTCAACTCATGTACTTTCAAATAAATGATTAGGAATTTATTCATTCCCCTCTGTTCTGCTCTCAAAACCCATAATTAAAACCTATGTCTTTGAGTAGCCTCAATAAATATTTATTAAATGAATAAAATCAAAAATGCACTCCAGTTCTGTACCTCAAACCACACATACTTATTTTTGACATACTTTTAGTTCTATGAAGGGCTTACAATAGAAATTCATCATCAACCCATACTAAGCACCCACACGTGTAACACAGTGTCAGATGCTATGTGGAACATAAGAAAATTAGTTCAGGGCTGCCCTATGATGAAGCTTCTAATTTTGTTATATTTTCAAATATAAGTCATGTGGAATACTGGGCATATATATTCCTTACAGAAGCAGCACATGGACTGTCTGCACATGTCTCACGGGTCAGCTGTTCAGCCCGGAGAATTGAATTTATCACTGATGACCAGGTCACATGCATAAACATAGAATTCTTTTGGAACTCAGCCTTAGTTTACTTAATCAAAGCTCCTTCATATTGATGACAGTGTTCTCCTCCATTGTGCTGAACATACTTTCTATCCTACCAAGAGCATCACCCTCACTAGTGAAGGAAAAATAGCCCTGTCACTAAAGAGAATTTCACAAGTGTGAGAAATGTTTTCTGAGTATAGTTCCACCCTATCATGATGATTTTGGCAGTTATTCAATTAAAAAGTAGAGACAACTCATCATTCCTTTGAATCTAAGTAGTCATATGAGCATAGTGTAGTACCAAACTATGAGATTCTGGGAACAGCCATTATGGTTAGTATAGCTTCCTTTTTTCCCTGACATTAATGGGGTGGTTATACTGAAACCTTAACCCCAGATTTTAGGATGCATAGGCAGTCTATGGTAAGCATACTCAGGAAGATTCCATTATTAACAACAACAAAAGCCCTAGGCAGAATATATCTAGTTACTGTTCAACACCAGATTTCCCAAGGTCTTATATTTGGAAGCTGTATTCTTGTTAAAATCATGTGTAGATCATAGCCAGGGCTTTCCTGCTGAGTTATGGTAAAATGGAGGATCCATAAGCAAAATTTATCATTATTGCTGTTTAAGAAGAAGCTAATATCTTTAACCATCCATTATTTCTCTTGACAGTTTTGAAGTAGCAATCCACACCAGGTCATAGTGCCTACTCTGTCTCTGTCTGTTTGTCTTTGTCTCTGTCCCTCTGTCTCTGTTTCTCTATAACTTTGTGTGGAGAGTACGTATGTATGCATGATTGGGTCGACAGGGCAGGCCTGAGGAGCATGAATCTCTGTGCTGCTCTGTTGTGCTGTCTTCACAACCTCCATTAAACCCCAGGCAGACTCCTCAAGAATTTCATGTCCCCTACCTAGGTACCAACATTTTTGCCTCCCAAATCCTCTCCATAAGTAAAATTAAATAATACAAAGATTTGCATGAACATGGAATTAGACAGATAACCATCATATAGACACATGTTATTATATATATGCAATCTCTTTTTAAAGTATAGTTGTTCTCTCCCTCCTGGTCTGCTCTCCAAACGTTCCTCTTCCCATTCCTCCCCCCACCCCGCATCTCCAAGAGGATGTCCCCACCCATCCCCACTCCATCCCAGCCACGCTACCCCACCCCACCCTACCCACTCACCCAATTTCCCTACCCAATCCCACCCGACTCTGCCAGTCCTCCCCAATCCCTGTGGCCTGAAGTCTCTTGAGGATTAGATGTATCTTCTCTAACTGAGGCCAGACCAGGCAGTTCTCTGGTCTATATGTGTTGAGAGCCTCAGACCAGCTATTATATACTGCCTGGTTTGTGGCTCAGTGTCTGAGAGATCCCAGGGGTCCAGGTTAGTTAAGACAGGGTCGCCCTCCTCCTCAGCATCTTTCAGCCTTTCCCTAATTCAACCACAGGGGTCTTGACTTCAGTCCATTGGTTAGGCTTAAGTATCTGCATCTGTCTTAGTCAGCTGCTTTATGGATGTCTCAGAGGACAGCCATGCTAGGCTCCTGCCTGTGAGCATACCAGAGCATCAGTAATAGTGTCAGGCCTCCCCTAGAGCTGGATCCCAATTAGGGCCTGTCACTACTGGACTTTCTTTTCCTCAGTCTCTTCTTCATTTTTCTCCTGCAATTTTTTTAGACAGGAACAATACTGTGTCAGAGTTTTCAATTATGAGATGGCAAACCCATCCCTCTTCTTGATGCCTTGCCTTTCTTCTGGAGGTAGACTCTACAACTTCCCTCTCTCCACTGTTGGGCATTTCATCTGAGTCTTGATAGTCTCTTACCTTCCAGGTCTCTGGTATATTCTAGAAGGTCTCCCTATCTTCTACCTTCAGAGTTTGCATATTTCCATTCATTCTTCTGGCCCCCAGGGCTTCTCTCCTGTCCCCCCCCCCTAATATTTGATCATGTTCCCCTTTTCCCCTACCCCTCCCCTGTTCCAGCCAGGACACTCCCTCCCTCAACCCACTTCCACCTCCCATGTGGTGTGATGATTGCTTTCTTGTCCCTCCCAAGTGGGATGATAACTTGGTGAGGGAAGAAACAAAGAAAAGCTTAAGGATTTCCTGAAATTTAACTTTAGTATACACTGTCAGAAATCAGCCATTTCATCTAGATTTTCCAGTTTTGTTGAATATAGGCTTTTGTAGTAAGTTTGAATTTCCTCAGTTTCTGTTGTTATGCCTCCCTTTTCATTTTTTGTTTTGTTCATTTGGATACTATTTCTGTGTTCTTTAGTTATTTGGCCAGGGGATTTATCTATCTTATTGATTTTATGGGTATGACACAGTATACCAAATTTATGGGACACAATGAAAGCAGTGCAAAGAGGAAAATTCATAGCCCTAAGTGACCTTGTAAGAAAATTGGAGAGATCCTACACTAGCACCTTAACAATATACCTGAAAGCCCTAGAACAAAAAAAGCAAACACACCCAAGAGGTGTAAATGGCAAGAAATAGTCAAACCCAGGGCCCAAATCAACCAAATAGAAACTAAAAGAATGATATACAGAATGAACAGAAGCAAACGTGATGGTTTGAGAAAATCAAGAACAGATAAACTATCTAACAGACCCATATCCCCTAAGGAAATAGAAGTCATTACAAACCTACCAACGAAAATAAGCCCAGGGCAGATGGCATTAGTGCAGAATTTTACCAAACCTTCAAAGAAGAGATAATACCAACACTCCTCAAAACTATTCTATAAAATAAAAACATAAGGAACACTACCTATTTCATTCTATGAAGCCACAATTACTCTGATATCTAAACCACATGAAGGCCAACCAAAAAAGAGAACTTCAGACCAATCTTGTTTATGAATATTGATGCAAATATACTCAATAAAATTCTATCAAACTAAATCCAAGAACACATCAAAACCATCATTCACCACAATCAGTAGGCTTCATCCCAGGGATGCAAGGTTGATTCAATATATGAAAATCCGTTAATGTATTCTACTATATAAACAAACTAAAAAAAAAATCGCATGATCTTCTCATTAAATGGTGAAAAAGCATTTGACAGAATATAACACGCCTTTGTGGTAAAAGTATTGCAAAAAATCAGGAATTCAGGGCCCATACCTACATATAGCCCTCTCAAAAACAGTCTTCATACTTCAGAAAGTGTCCATGTATCTTGAAACTAGTTTACTTTCAAAAGAAAATAATATGCTGTCACTATGAAATGCAACAGATTAGTCTGATGTCTTATGGAAATGATGATTTCATTCTAAAGTTGGTGATGACAACTACATGACTTTAATTAAAACAAATCTAATCCATTAACTCTGTGCTTATTCAATTTCTGTGCTACAGAGCATCTCACTTTTATTCTGCTTAAATTCCCTTATTTCACTTGCATGAGAATATGATAATTACAGTAAAAACAAAAAGCAGAATGAGTACACATTGGCCAGTGAGATGGTCAGTGGGATAAATTCACTTGCCACCATGTTTAATAATCCGAGTTCAATACCTGGACTCCACAGGGTAGAAAAAGAGACTCAACTTTCATGATGTCCTTTGACCTACACACACACATTTCCCTCACACCAAACAAACCAACAAACCAACAAACAAACAACTGTAAAACAAAGAAATGATATGTTCTTAAAAATATATTATCACACTTATTACTATTAAGATATTAGGATCTTCCTGAATTCTAGAGCCTGCACAAAACTACATTCTGTATGGATGGTCACTGATGCACAATGAAGGTAACATCCCCCACCAATGAATTGAATGTGGAAAGTTTTGTCACCGTACTGCTATTCCTCCAAGTGCCTCTGCGTTAATGATTTCTGACTGAAGAGTCAGTCACACAGAGAGTGTTGTCTGTGATAGCATGTTGTATGCAGAGGTTGGGTGGCAGCCAGAACCAGAGAGCAGTGCCAAGCTTATGTGGTACTACTAAGAAGAAATAGGCTAGGGAAAATGCTTCTAGTCTCTGCATTCATTGTGATAGCTGCATGGGGATTTGACTGAATGCTGACAGCTGTGGCACCCTGCTGTAACAGATGTAGATAGGTAGATTCCTTCCTTTGAGACACACTAAGCATGAAGAGCAAAGACTGAAATGAGAAGAAGGAAAAAAATTGTTTGTTACAATTTTTCTCAGACCTATGTAATCGTATAAGCACAATAGGAAACTTAGAAACAAAGCTGAAGTAATGAGCATGTGATCCTCTTCTTAGGAACTCACCATTGCTACCCTTGAAGAGTCCAGATGTTCTGAACAACAACAGCTACAATGAGAACAGGAAGATGCCTCATGCTGCTCTCCTTCCTGGTTCTATCCTTTTAAATAACTCTGATCTACAGCATTAACAATACTAGCATGTAGTATTTCTTTGAATAAAATTACCCTTAAAATGATGTAGTCCTCTGATGCTGTTATTACCAACTCGATAGAATTGAGGCTGGTTTGAGACTCATATAAAAAGATTCAAGGAAATTTTAGGGCTGTATACTGAATGTGCAGGCTGAGTTAAAATAAATCCAGCTGAAGGTACTCTGTAGTCAACGACCATTGTGACCATCAAAAAAAAAAAAAAAAAAAACAAAAAAAACCACAAAATACATTCACAACCTACAATCTAAAGGTATACAGTTTTCTTTGTCTATAATACCTATGAATCCTTGGTGTGTCTCTTGCTTTGCAATTAGGTTTCAGTCACTACCTGTTAGCTTTTTCATTATGTCACAGGTTTCTTTTACCATCTCATGATATAAATGTTATGTTAAAGTTACTCTGTTTCTTTTTAGAAATGTTGCTACAATGAGCTCTTCTATGAAACATTCAACAAATAATGAAGTCCATGTGATGGTTTGACCCATGTGATGGTTTGACCCAAATTCAAGTGAAACTGGAATCATGAGCCTTTCTCTAGACAGTGATAGTTTTATTCATGTCATGTCACAAGGCATTACTTATGTAAATAGCATTTATGACATGCATCCTTTAGAATCACTTTGATTTCAAGGCCAATTCCGTGAGTGTAAAGTGTAAGAATTCATTGTGACTGCAGTAGGTTTTATATGCTTTGTTTTAGGATTGACACTGAAAACATGGTCTATTTTTACAGTTTAAGTACAACCCAGATATATTCACTGGATTCTTTTTATGATCTCACAACTAAGTTTAAAGACCAAAGCCCCTACATTCCATTATTTTTTTCTAACAAAAAATTGTGTACATTTTAGAATGTCATTTTGAATATGCACATCCTGTGAAGTGATTATGGTTGTGAAGCTAAGGAACTCTCATAGTCATCATCTTTGATCCAGGAAAAAACTCAAGATTTTATCTGTTAATTTAAATGATACAGCACATGAATACCAACTCTACTTACCAAGCTGTATTTTATACATCTACAACTAAAACAATCTACTTAATAGTCACTAAACATTGACCAAGACCTCCCTACTGTCTCCTTTCCATTGACTTATCACCTCTTCCTACTCTATGATTTATGTTTTCTAGGTTTTGAATGTACATGACCATGCAAGGTTTTTCTATATCATACTTTAATAGCTTAAAGTAATGTCCTCATTTTATCTGTGTTGTCACAAATAATATTATTTCCTTCTACTTTGTGCTAAGAAATCATGCAGTTCATGCATACTAATTTCTTTATCTCTTTATCTGTCAACAAACATAAGGTATTTCTTTAATTCGATTAATGTGCAGTTATTTTGAGGGGACATATGCTTTCGAGATTGTTATTCCATACGCATAGATACAAACACACAGCGGGATTGCTAGTTCCTAGGGTTCGAGTTTGGGGTTTTTAAGGATCTTCCTTTTGTATACTCTCCATGGCGACTGTGACAATTTTTAGTCCCATTGAATGCATTGATTTCCCTTTATGCACATCCACATTGGTATTGACTGCAGCTCATTTTTCTATAATTGCCATTTGGACAGGTGTTGAATGGTTTTTGCCTTCTGCTTCTAATGTACATTTCCTTTGGACAAGTGCTGCTAAGCACTTTCTGTGTACGTGTTGACCATCTGTTTGTCTTCTCAGGGGCAATGACTATTCCGTTACTTTACCCATTTTAAAAATACTTGCTTAGATTTTGTGTGCTGTTTGTCACAAGCATGGTTTCCACATAATTTCTCCAAATACAAAGGTTGCCATTTCCATGTTTTCCCTGCTGAGTTGAAACTTTTTAAGTCAGTAGGCTCCCATTGATTTTACTGCCTCTCCCTGTGGATTTTGGGTTATACCCAAAATGACCTAGCAAAAAATATATGACAATGAATTGTTCAGCTTTGTGTTACCGTTTCAGGCCTTGGGTTTTTAATACTCTTTGAGACAAATTTACAACTAGTATAAAATGAGGGTCTCATCTCATTCATGAGCCCACGTATGTCCAGTTTTCAATCTCATCATTTTTTGTGTTTATTTTGCCGTTATTTCACCTTGACACCTTTGTCAGAAAATAATTGACTGTGTATATAGGAAGAAGGCGAAGCAAAACAAGTAAAAGATGTTTGAGAAAAACATACAGAAAACTACTTTGTAAGCCAGTTAAATAAAAGCAAAATAGACAAGAGAAATGCTCTTTGTGGCTGGATAATATACTTCCTAAGAACTATGTATTTTTTTAAAACTGAAGTCCAAATGCCAGATATTGGATAAGTTTTGGTCAAGGATGTTCTATAGTTATACAAGTTCTTGCCCTTTCGGTCAGTTGTTCACCAAACTAGATTCAACCCTATTGTGAAGACACTGTATATTGTAGTTACAAAATACAAGTAAATCAAGCTAGAAATTTTCCCAGTATTAGGTAATTTTCATAGTGCTGCAAGTTTCTGTATAGTTTTCTGGTAGAGAAAAGTCAACAATGTTCCTACCCAGCTCTAAACCTGAAAACCTACAAATGAAACTTGTCAGGCAAAACACACCCGGGAGTGGCAACTACTCACTCTCTGGCAGTATTTGAGGGTCATTCCACAGTAGGAAAGCCAAGTCTAATGTTGTAAGTAGAGCTAGAAACCTCAGACTGAAGAAGTATTAGGTTCTAGGAGGGAACTTAGTATTGTAAAAATGGCATGTTGCCCAAACACCTTCTCAAGATTCCTGCATATGTATGCTGTCATAGACACATGCTATGTTCAGCTTTAACCAGACAAGCTTCTCTTTACACAGAATTGCAGAGAATGCAAAGACTTGTGGCTGCATAAGATGCTAAGAATAACTGACAACTGAGTGCTCAGCCATGAATAGGAGGTTTGTGTCACCCTGATAAGGTTCTGGGAATATAGAAAATAGAAGGCAGAAACAATGTAAGGGAATGAAAAAAGTGGAAGGTAAGGAGAAGGACAGCAATAGGAAACAGTCATTACGTACATGCATACATACATATATACATATAAGCATGCATGCATACATACATACAAACAAGCATACATACATATAAGCATGCATGCATATATACATACATACAAACATGCATACATGCATACACATACATACATACATACATACATACATACATACATGCATGCATGCATGCATACATACATATATCACACAGTGCTGCATGTGTTAGCTGAACTGGCGGCCCTGCAAAATCTGGCTCTATAGTCTGTCTATTTTGGATTGAGAGAACTTCACTGAGTCATACCACAACCTGCTGCTCTTTTGGCTCCTGGTGGATTCTGGGATACTATACTCAGAGGTTAGATCACCAATCTCCAATGGGAATCTCCCAGTGAATGTCCACAAAGATGACCCATGTTGAACTTGATTCGTCACAAAGCAAAAGTCAGGAATGTGGGAAAGAGGTTTGAAAGGAGAAAGAGGGTTTGACAGAGAGGAGACAGAGTGAAGAAAGAGGTGGTAAGAATAATGAGAATGTATTACATACCTATCTGAAATTGTCAACGAACATATTTAATAAAATACTATTTTGAAAGATATATGTTTGTGTGTTTATTTGTTTCTAGATGTTCTTTGGGTTTCATTGTGTGTGTGTGTGTGTGTGTGTGTGTGTGTGTGTGTGTGTGTGTGTGTGTGTGTGTGTGTGTGTGTTTTGACTTCATGGTTGTACTGAGAGATTTTGGAAATAAAGACACAATTAAACAGAGGTGATTATGATTTGTATGAAGTAAGTAAAAAAATGTTTCTCTTTCATCTTGGTTTTTATAAATCTTTCTCCTAGCAATCTAACTATTTTGAGCTTTAAAAGTTTTCTTATGATGTCTTATGGTTTACCACATTCCCAGTACACAAACTAGTAACAAGCAAAACAGTAGTGTGTGGGCTTAAGTGATGGTCCCGTGGTTAAAAGTTTTTCTGCATTTTCTAGAGGACCTGAATTTCACTCCAGAACCCACATCAGACTGTTTACAACCACCTATATCTCCTCCTCCAGGAGATCTAATACCCTCTTCTGCCCTCTGAAGGCCTGACACTCACTTGCACACACTCCAACACACACATATACCCACGATTAAACATAAAAATAAATGTTTTTTTTAAAGTAATTTGTTGCCTCTCTGAGCCATCACTTCAGTTAAATCAATTGAGTTACAGGATTCCTTACCTCTAATGTGATTCATGCAAAATATCCTAAGAGAATAAATAATGTGGCGATAGAACAGTTTCAATTAATAGCTACCTCTGTTTTAACATTACATTTATTTGTTACCTATGGATTAATGGGATAAGCCACTGTGACCAAAAGCAATGAAGAGAAAGAAGGGATTATTTAGTTATAGTTATAGACAGATAAAAATCTGTCATGGCAGGAAGGCACGGCCGCAGACAGGCATGGCAGCAGGGGAGGGGAACTTCGTGCTCACCACCACTTCCTCCCCCTATCTACAAGCACAGAAGAAAAAGCTTAACACGTGCTGGCGGGGGGTGTGAAACGTCCAGAGCTCATCATCGTCATATGACATATTTCTACCAGCAGAGCCATCCCTTTAAACATCCCCCAAAAGCTTGGTCAACTCAGTACCAGATGATCAGATATCTGAGCCTATTAGGGACATTTTTATTCAAGTACTCCATTAGAAATATAAAACAGTAGATGATTCAAACTCTGGAATTATTGATTTTGAAGTTATGTGAGTTGAGCATTGGTGGATAGGACGAAGGAAAGACATTGAACACAGCCTTATTTTATTTTACTCAAGCTTCTAGTATCCTGTTTTATATGTGGTACTCTGTTTATTTAAGTGTTGTAAAGTTTTATGTTGTTGTTGGTGGGGGTAGTTTTAGGAATGTCTCACTGATGACTTTTTTTTTTACAGTCTGGCACCCAAATTTATGTTGCCTGAGCAGGAAAACATATTTATCAATTCATTGATACATTTCCAAAATAATTTAAAATATTTAGCTAAACATATCAGCCATAACATGAACAAAGTTTTGTCAAGGATAAAGGATTATATTACAAGCTTGCACCCATACAACAGATATAAAGGCTTCTCTTTCCTCAACAGCTAATAGGAAAGCGTTCAGTATTGTTAGAATTACGAGGAGTTTTTCACAATTTTCTAGTGCAGCCTGAAGGGCGGCATTCACTCACTTGGAGCCACTGTAAATGAGTGGAATCAAACTGTACCAGAAGGAAAGAAATAGACCTTGCTCTGCATCCCTGTATTGCTCAGTACTAGTGAACTAAACTTACGTAGGTATTCCATGCTTGCTTTGTGTTTCCCAGGATTGCTTTCCTCTTTTCTTTTCATTCTTATTTTTATTTTTTATTTTTTTGTGGTGTGATAAAGAATCCATTGTCATTTTTCATTGCATTTGGTTAATTAAGTTACACCATTATCCCTTCAGTCTAGGGATCACTCATTAGGCTGTGGGCTCTGCATTGGGATATGGGCTGGCTGAATGAACTCCAGGAGCAGGCCAGGGAATGTTTCCTTAATATACTGGAGAAGAGCAATTAAGATTCAATTCATTCCTTAGGGACTGCTTGGCCTTTACCACATCAGTCAGGTTATTACTGAACCAGGTTTTATTGTGAAAGGAAATTGCATCCAGGAAACTCTGAACACTGACTTATTAAATATATATTATATGTTTAGCTGCTTCTTAATCAGTGTTTCTGATTGTTACAAAGGTTGTCCATGTGTGAAGGGCTTAACCAATCAATGAAGGTTAAATATAATTAAGGATCTGCAATATTTTACTGTCTTGGTGATAGATCCATAATGGTGCAGGAGTTTATATGTGATATTTGGCACTATTATAGACAGGACATGTCAAGTCACTTAAATTGACCCACCAACTTAAAAGAAAGACTTTGTCCAAGGTGGGATAAGACAAAGAAGAGATTGTCTTGCCTTAAAGTCAGAAATTAGAGTCTTCTCCCAAAAGACAAATTCAGAAGGGATTATCATTGGGAAGGACAAGGATCATTCCCTAGTTAACTGAGTGATAGTTTCTTAACTAATCCAAACATAAAATCTTTTGAAATTCTGAAGTCTATGCCAAAGCAAGGTGTAGATTACATTTATGTATATCAGCAGAGAAGACATAAATCAAGAAGCGTGGAGCATATTACACATTGGACATAGATGGAAAATAAGCTCAAAACTGAAGCAGAGACACTGGCAGTGACATCCATGACCAAAGGAAATGAAGTCAATTGAGGACATTTATCAAGGCAAGGCGGGGTTATAAATATGAACTGTTGTAGGGGATTTTAATGAGTAACACAGAACCTAGACCCTCAGGGACCTTTGATGGAAGCACCTGACACTTTAAGAGAAGCACTGGAGTATGTGTTGGTATCAGGAACTGCTTTTGCCTCAAGCAGTTATGCCACCTGTGCATCTGATGCCATATATTCCCAGCATGCCTTTGGTTCTGCTCCCACCTTCACCTGGGAGCAGTTAGGTCACATTTCAAATAAAAGGCAGAATCTCAGCTATGTCAACAAACCTCCTCCATGTGAGACCCTGTTGGCAGGGTGTGGTTTGTCCAGATGGGAGCCACGATTTCCAACCCAATACTATGGGCTCATGATGGAATGTTGAAGTATATCTTGTCCCAATCTAGAGGGCAGCACACACTCTAAAGAGAAACGAATGGTACCACTTAGTCACGCACAAGCAAGTTCACGCATCTGTCAATTATCTGTTGATCCATGATACAAAACATAAGGTAACAAAGGCCCTGTGGTCATCTGGAGGTAGTTTATGTCCCAGTGTGTGCAGATGATCAAGTTCAAACATAGTGTACATCAGTATTAGAACTGTTTTAATTTTCAAGGTGAGTTTTGGGGTTGCTCTTTGCAGAGTCCTGTTGACGCTGTTTTGGCAAAAAACTTTAAAAAGTTCTTAAATGGGCCCCGAAAGTTTTCCTAGCTCTTGGGGAGTCAGAAGAAGGGCAGTTGTGATCTTACTTCTTACCTTGTTGTATGGAGCCTAAACACCGAATGCACCTCTCAAGTTGTTTATAAAGAGTGTAATTGTTTAAACAGTAGGGCAATTAAGAAGATTGGCCTCCCTAAAGTTCATTACCCCTCTGAGGAAAAAATGAACAGATGAACTGACATGTGTGTGTGCAGGGGGTGTGTGTGTGTTCAAGACACAGATGTGTGTGTGTGTGTGTGTGTGTGTGTGTGTGTGTGTGTGTGTACAAAGATTTGTCTCCTTGTCTGGTCAGTTGAATCACACCCTCAACTCCCTTAGAATCTCCAACTTGGTGTTTTTCTATCTGAAAAAGAATTCAGTATCTTAATCCTTCAAACAAGAAACCGACAGACTAATAAATCACAGTTATACTGACTGTTTATAACTGCTTTGTTTTGCTTGAATCGTACAGTGAATAAATACAGCTGCGTGAAGGTGGATTAATTACCTTTCTGGTTATGACAGAGGCGAAAAAATAGAAGATTTAGGTATTTTGGCTCATGGTTCATAGTGGGCTGAGTGTTGGAGAGCAATTTATAGCCAAGCAGATAAGAAGAAAGACAAAAGTGAAGACAGGAAAATCCTACGTTGTAACCTTTGATCCTCACCGTCAGTGACCTATTTTCTGGTAGGTTCCACCTCCTTCAAGTTTTCATAGCTTCTCAAAATAATACACCAGATAGAGGTCATAATTCAAAACATGAGCTTGTCACAGATATATCACATTCAAACCATAATAAAAGGTAAAGAAAAATTATTTTATATGAGTAGAAAAATGTTGGATACTCTAATTTCCATAAGACTTTTTATTTTGAATGTTCTTATTCTAAGTTTTAAATTGCATTGACTCATCTGTATGTGTGTATATTTACATGCATATGTGTGTGTTTAAATATCATAGCATGTATATGAAAAGCAGATAATAATATGCAAGAATAGTTTCTATCCTACTGGGTGGGTCTACGTATTGACTCAGTCTTCAGTTTGGGCATCAAGTAACGTCCCTGGCTGAGTTACCTTGATATCCTACATCTGCAACTATGTTTGACTCAAATTTAAATTAGGAGTCCTGATACACTGAGTACAATCTACTACCTAAAGTGTTTTCTCTGGACACTGTATTTCCCATGCAGATAATAATCTGAGTCTCATCCTGAGCTCAAGTATAAACAACATATGCATAGCCATAATTAACTCATTTCTTACATACTATTAAAGAAATTTTTATTATTTTATTTATCTTCCTCCCCCAAGAGTCGTTACATATTAACAATGAGAGACACCTACTTACATCTGATCTTCATCATTTACACCATTTCAAAATTATAGAGAGCTAAATTAAACTTTAAATACATATATTTGTACACAGCATGCTTTATTCCAGTGATAAAACCCTCCAAAATCTATGACTGCAGTAAAAATCATTGCTGAGAAAAAGGTGATTGTTTTCGATGAATTCAATGCTCTGCCAAAATATGATCTTAATTTAATGAGAGTGGCAACATCTTTTTCACATATAACGTCTACATTCCTATTACTATGAACACTTCTGTTTTATAGTTATTACATTATTATGATCATCTGAACTCACTGTACGCACTGAATCATATAATTTGGCACTTTGTAAACATAAAATGGGCAGAAGAAACATTTTTTTACCTATACTAAAAAGAAAGGATAATGTATTCTACAAGTTTTCAAATGCATACAACTGCCTACTGAAAGGAGAGGGGTGTGTTTTGTAAAACTGGAAATCTGTGGTAAAACAGAGAAGACAGCACTCCAAACTTGTAATAAATACTTCAGTTTTGTGGTGAAAGTGGAGGCAGTTTCCTGTTTGCCCCTTCACAGCTTCCTCCTGTTCTTCCCGGTGACCCCCTCGTGGTTAAGGAAGATCACTGAACGAGGGGTAAAAAGAGCAGAATGTGACTCTGTACAAGACTGTTGTAATTATGCACTCAATCACTTCTGGCATTCTGTGGGACCTTTATAACAACATGTGTTACATGGATTTTTTTTAATAATAAAAAAATTTCTCATACCCATTAAGGAGGTTTTGAAGTGTATAATCACTTCTTTGGCGACAATATTCAATTATGCATATGCTAGGCAAAATTACGCACTAAAAGTTCTCTACACTTTGTGAATGAGCATTTTTAATTTCTTGCTATCACCTTAAAAATTAAAGTCATTAAATGGACTTATTATTGACACCATATTCTGACTGATGAAAGGAACATGCTAGAGAAATACACGAAGTAAAAACAGAAACAGAGAAATACACTAAGGGAAAGAATTCTTATATTTTTAGTATTTAAAGTCCTCAGAGCAGCTAGAAAGCAATTGAAATATCAGTATTACCTTATAAGTATTACATAGAGACATACATAGGCTGCTTATCCTTAAAATCATCCACATTTATGCTAGGTTCCTGTCTGCAAGCACAGCAGTCAATAGTGTCAAAAGTTGGCTCTCTCTCATGGGATGAGCCTTAAGTTGGAGCAGTCATTGACTGGCCATTCCCTTAGTCTCTAGTTTATCTTTATCCATGTGTATAACATTAAATAATAAAAAAGAAATTTCCATCCCACACTAGTGCCAGCTAATTTCTAGCTCTACTGGGCTCACTGCCTCCATGGCTAGCCCCAGCAGCAACTGCCCATCTTGCTAAGTTCCCAGGGCAGGTGACTGCCATGCCAGACCCATGCAATCACCACCCATCTTGCAGTCAGCTGTCACAAATCCCTGTACCGCAGCAAAATCAAAACTCCAGAGACTTGTAATTCATCTGTCAGATTTATATCAGTAAATTCTCACCCCACAAAATGTCCACACAATAAACTCAGAGCCAATTGATACTGATATAAACTGTCCACCTAGATAAGACAAATTGTCCTATAATAATCCATCTTGTATAAGATATTCATTACTACCTGTGGCTATTTAAAGGCACATGAATCTGGGTTGTCATTCTCTTCCTCCTTCTTCCTTCCTTCTCCCTCTCTGTACTCTGTCCCATCTCTAAAATTCTCAGCCTGCCTTTCTTTTTCATTGTCCAATCACAGGCCTTGCCTTATCTTGCACCTGCCCTCACCTGCATATAGACATCAACCCATACCTATGCATCTTGTAGGCAGGACAAATTTTGAGTTAAAGGTTTTGTGAGCAGGTCAATGGCTCCATCATTCTGCTGAAACTCCTGACTGGCTACAGGAGGTAGCTATTTCACTCCATATATCTTCATCTGGTTGGAGTCTCAGCTCGGGTTATTTCTTTCTAGGCTGGTAGTGCTGCCATCAAAACAGAAAGACAAGTTTGTCTTCCCCATCCTTGGATACACAGACAGGAAGAGGACTCTCAGATCATAATAAAATTACTTACAAACCACTCTTAAGACCACGCCCTATGCTCAGCAGTAGATGGTCAACATAAAATGATCTCATTAGCCTCTTTGGAGGTTCTTTGCCTCATAATGGTTTGTTAATACTGCTTTTCCTTTCCTTTCTTTCTTTTCTTCCTTCCTTATTTACTTATTTTAACTCTTATAGATCCTTTGGATGTATATTACGGTTTCTTTCTGTCTTTGGTAGGATTTCTCTGTGTGTAACAGAATGTGTCACTGCATCTGTTTCTTTGGCTTTTTCATTAGCTTTTCTTCTGTTTGTTTTGTCTTATTCTGACTTGTTTGCTTTTATTTTATATTATTTTAATGTTATTTTCATATGCCTGTTTGTATTCTAATAGAGAGAAAGGATATGGAGTTGAGTGAGTGGACAAGTGGGAAAGATCTGAAAAGAGTCAGGGAGAGGAAACTATAATCAGAATATATTGCAATAAAAAATTAATGAATCATTTTCAATAAAAAATTTAATGTATTCATTTTTTTTAACAGTGTTATTGTATTCTTTTAGATTTTAACTAGTGTTACTTTTTGAGATCAGGGCCCCCCAATTTCAATCACTCAGTAGTTACCTTTTGTCTCTTAATAAGAGATATTTTTCCTGGTTATAGGTATTTCTTGAATTGTATTTCTCTAATAACTATAGAAAAAGTATGCAATTTTTCATGTAACTTTTAACTATTTCTGTGTTTCTATTTAAAAAAATAGCATAGAGTTTGGTGGGGGGCAGTAAGGGAGGGTGGATGGGGAAGGGAACACCCTTATAGAAGAAGGGGAAGAAAAGGGGATAGGGGGCTTATGGACAGGAAACCGGGAAAGGTAATAACACTTAAAATATAAATAAAGAAATATAAATAGCTATTTATGTTATTCTTCTTAGCATAAAATACAATGACACCAGCTCCTCTTTTCCCTTTTCTCTCTTCAGCCCATCCTAAGTATGCACACAAGCGCCTAATGAATGTGTGCATGTGTGTGTGTGTGTGTGTGTGTGTGTGTGTGTGTGTGTGTGTGTGTGTGAGAGAGAGAGAGAGAGAGAGAGAGAGAGAGATGTGTGTGTGTATGTTAGTATGTGTGTGTGAGTCCCCAAGTTGCATTCAATGAACACTGTTGGTCTCTGAAGGCCCAGCCCTACAGAGATTTAATGTGCCAGGGCAGGTTGGGGAAATGCCCAAACGGGAGTCTCCATTCTCTCAGAGGAGAAAGGGATGGGTGATAGGGGAAGGAGGATAGGGAGGAGGATGGGGACTGAGGGGAGAGCATCTTGGGAGGAAGGACAAGGATGGGAGACACTAATCAAGATGTAAAGTGAATAGAAAATAAGGCAGAAAAGGCAAACACTTTGTTATTTTATTAATCAATAATTGACTGAATTCATTAAAATGATGAAGAAATATTAAGTCTGTGGTCACACTTTCAATTTACATATGCCGATTATCAAATGACTAATTGATAAGAAAACATAACACACTCTATCTTCATGCATATATGTATCTCCAAGATTTGTGCATGTCCTGTTTGACCCAGAGAAGCTGTGAATGATGCCTTGCCAAAATTAACACTGTGACTAAGAGGGAGTAGGCTCTGACTCTGCAGTTTGGACCAAATCTTCAATGGCTGGAGAAATGACATCGACCATTGAGCTATGAGCAAGAGTCCCAATAGAACCAACCCTGTTATACCAAGGCTTGAATGAGCTTCCTCTTTATCTATTCTCAAATATTTCACTTTCTTTTTCTGAAAGGCATGTTACCTGCCCACAACCATATGGTGAGAGAACAAGAACATGTCTATAGGCCACAAACATAATCCAACAGCTTGTAAGAGTTCTTTGCATTCTTCTACAAAAGTCCCAAGTTGTCATGTGGTCGTGAGTACTCAGCCTATATAGGGAATCCTCACTGAGAGCAGAACCATATGCAGTAGGATCCCTCTAAATTAACAGAAATAATGGGGCATTTCAAATCAAAGTTACTCATTTTATAACCAAAAAAACTCAAGAGATATTCAGACAGTCTCTCTGGAATGCAGAAGTTCTGGCAGATGCCCCCATCAGTGCTGCCTATACCACTGCACATAGCAGTTGACTGGTGACCATCTTGGTTTAATTAAACTTCAATGCCTTAAAATTCCATATTCAGAGTAAAGAGTACATCTCCAAGAAACCTCAATGAGACAGGACTCGGGAAACATAATTCTGCCTCCTTCTCTACTCTATCTCAAAGCTGTTAACTTGTTCTACCTCTTCTACTTTATTTGGCTCTGCATATAAAATATGATTTAATTGCAGAACACCTGCTTTTTAGTCTGGATTGGGAGCATCTCTAGTTCATGATCTCTAGATTTGTTGAAATGTACACTCAGGGGGCTACTAAAATTCCACCCCACACCTCAATATTATCGTCTTCTTCATTCATATTTTCTGCCACTGGCATAACCATGTACATTAAGAGTTCTTATCTGAATAGTTTCCTCCAACAGCTCACATGAGGGATATGGTTCTAGGCTGGTCTATCTTCAGTTTCCCTCAGTCTTTCCCTGATACTCTCTCTTCCCCAGGGGATATCTGAGCTTGATAGAAACACCTTGAATTGAAATTACCATCAGTCTGAAAATTTAATTTCTCACTGACAATTGGCAAATTAGTTTTATCAAGTATTATAAGTATTAGTTGTTGAGAATTTTGTTCTGTCACCACTGACAGCAGAACATCCTGTACTAACATTCAATTAAGTAAACAGAACAAATTGGACATTTTACCTGAGGAAACTGACTTTGTTACTAATATACTAGGAGGGAATGAGACAAAATTTCATGGTGTATTTGTTTTGGAAATCCACTTTTACCCTCTACTACTCTTGCCTCTCAACTTTGTGCATCCTTTTTACATTACTTAGCTTGCTTCAGTGTAAGAGGATCTATTTGTGTATGAGTATCCTGTTAAGGGCCACATGTCAGAAGAAAACCTAATTCCCCTTTCTAAGCCAGCCTTCAATTGCCAATAACTCAACTAGGGCTAGGACCAAAAGACCCTCTCGCCTCTGGTAATTGGCTTTCTCCAATGCAGAACTTATACATGCAGCTCTGATTGGTATTTGTTCTTTTGTGTGTAACAGTGCTCTCATATCCAACTACTGTTTCTTTGGTACAAACACACACTACCTCTAGGATGAAGACTCATTTCACTACCTCTTCCACGGTGATCTCGATCCTTGGTTACAGCTTTGGTTACAGTACTTAGAGCTAAGTGCTGTACAGTCTCTTATTCTTGGCACACTGAACATCTGTGGGCCTCTATTAATCAACAATTTCTATTACTATAATGAGAATTGAAAAGATGCACTAGTCTCGTAGGCAAAGTGCATTATTATTTCCATCTAGCAAATAGTATTATGTTCTCCTCTGGGGCCTATGAAAATTTTTTAGAACACTTAACAGTACCAAAAATAACTCAGTCCTGTGGGGTGTACCTTAGACTTAGTGCCAAGAGGTTGGTTACTCCAATAACATTTGTCCACCTATTATAAGAGTGGACATATCTTACCAGTCCAGTTATTTATTGTAGTTCTCAGTTTTATAAGTTCTCAGTGTTATACTTAGTTATTTTTTCCCCAATAGCATACAAAGCATTTGCCAGTAACTACAAAAGCTAGGAATGAAGCTTACAAGGAATTACAAGTTTGAATTTTTCAATGTTCTCTCACTTTAATATGTGGTGTATACAGCAGCAGTGTCTTAGCATCAAATCCTGGAGGGTCATCAAGATACCCGGTAACTAAGTCAAATCAACTTCAATCCTTATTGATATTTATTTGATTAGGAATTATTTAGAAAATATGTTATTGCATGTTATTTTCGGGTTTTCCTGAGACTATAGTTTCCTAATCAGGGTGTTTTGTATATTTACAGTATGTCTATTCTCGATTGCTAAATTAATACCAGCCACATTTCTTTCAAACAGTAAGGAACTACAAAGCTTTCCAAACTGTAATTTCTACAAGACAATTTGAATATAGAGATATGTAGGATGATGTCATTATACAGGTGAAGGCAGGTACAAGATAGAATGAGACCTGTCATTGGATGAGAAGGAAAAGTGAGTGGGAGAAAAGTTTTAGAGAGAGGAGATGCTTGGAGCAAAGATAGAAGCAGCCGAGAGAACATGGAGGCAGATGTTAAGAGTCCTCTCTGCACATTTACAAGTTGTTATGAATATTCTTAAGGGATGGATGTGTACAGGGCTTTGTATGTCTAGGTGGGCAATAATATATTATCAATTAGACTAGATGTTATTGTGTTGTGTGTTCTTTCATGTGGCGATGTAATTGAATTCAAGAGAGTATATGGTGACTGGAGACACTGGGCTGCCACTGAATTAGAATGTACATGTCTGGCATGGTGGCAACCTGCCTTGGGAACTAGATGGGTAGAGAGATTGTTACCAGGCTCAGAGAGTAGCCATCGGCAGTGCGATATGGGATAAAGCAAAGTGTTGAGATTGTGGAGATAAAGATATCTACCCAGATATCTTTGGCCATGATGCTGGATCTAGTACAGAATAAAAGACAACATTTTTTTATAATTTTACAGCAACAAGGAAAAACTTTTATTGAAAAAAAACCTGATTTTAATAGGACACATTGATAACAGTAATAGAGGCTGAAGGTCAGGTTGTCTTCAGTGAAAAGAGAGACTGTCTCTTGCTGGGAGAACTTGACATTAAAATGAGTGGGCCACATTCATTAAGTATTCAACTATAATATTGAATGCTAACCTAAAGTGCTGAACAATTTTTAACCCTTCCCTTTCTGTTTACATTGTCCATGTAACTTCAAATTTAGGTAACATTCAATACTCCTTCATTTCATTTTCTTTTATTGTGACTAATAAGATAGTTATTTTTCCAAAGTACAGATCAATTAAACTATTTCTGTGATATCTGACATTTTGAATTTTTACATGCTTTTCTCCAAAATAATCCTTATTTTTTTTTAAGAAATGCATTTATAGATACATTTATAAAACTGGTAACCAAATAATCATTTACAAATTAAGCTCCCAATGGACAACATACTATGAAGCTTGGGAGTGATTTCATGAGCATAAAGAGACAAAAAATGTGTTAAATATTAAAAATAAAATCTATTCATAAAGGAATTTCACATGGATGAGATGGATGAGTCATACCATGGACTTGTGGAAAGCACAGGTGTTCCCAGGTAAGGTTACCTGTGTTTTTGTCTAGAAGACAGGATGTTGGAAGCCTTACCTAGGAACACCTGTGTTTTCCACAAGCCCATGGTATGACTCATCCATCTCATCCATGTGAAATTCCTTTATGAATAGATTTTATTTTTAATATTTTACACATTGTTATCATTAGATTAAGTATTTTTCCCCTTGGATCATGAACACATTTCTGGCAAACAAACAGAACTTCTTGTCATAGCCAGAATCATTCTCTTCATTCACATTGTTGATTATCTGTTAATTCAAATAGTTAATTGTTGGTTTTATAATCCCTTGTGCTAGATTATGAAATGTTTGAATTTATATGTGAATTCCTTATAGAACCTAAAACTCTGGTAAATAGCAGAACATCTTGCAAACACTCAAATATTTATTTGTTGAGCCAATGAATAATGCAACAGTACATGAAAAGTGAAGGAGCTGGCATCAAGAGCTTCACAAATGCATTAACCATCAAAGAACTGGATGCTTGTGCACTCATACATTCTTGAACATATTTGTCAGCTATAGGATTTTGAAAACATTTATGAAATCTATTTCTAGTCCATGTTATTAAAATAATTCATTAGGCCAGAGACACTGGGCCAATCTCTCCATCAGTTAGGATTTTCCCCTTCTCTTTTCTTTTTAACTGTTCAGCATCCAACCTGCCTTTCTTAGGAACCTGTATCTAGCATGCTATTGGATATGTCATGGGGGTCCTGCAGTCTCTTCTCTAGGCTTCCTAAAATCTACTTGCTTTGACCAGTGTCATGAACTGACCAGAGTGCAGTTTCTCCAGGCAATACAACACATGGTAACAGTTCTTGGTCAAATAACCAAAATTTTAACTTTTGTTCCATGCCCTTGAACCTGGAACCCTCTCTAGGTATCCAGTACATATGGCTTAAAAAGAAAGAGAATTGTTTCCCTCAGCTACACTCTACTCTACTTCCTCTGGGACTCTTTCCAGATGTCCATGTATCCAAGTAAGAAACCTGTTCCCTTCAGTCTATTCCATACCACCTTGCAAAGCTTCCCTGACTTGGGACTCTCTTTAGCTATTCAAATACCCCTGGCAAGAGACTAGTTCCCTGAACTCTGGCCTCTTGGAAGTTTCCTAAACCATTTGGCCTGGCATCCTGCCTCAGAATACCATCATGGCTAAAAATCTTATGTGAAAAGGCATAAGAAACAATTTAATCTCAGGGGCACAGGTCCCATAGAAAGAACATATGCAATATGAAAATCGTAGAACATGTGTGTGATCTTGTTTACTAACATGGCTACATCTGGAGTACATTGTAATGCCTGTGGAGGAATTTATTGATCAGATTATTTGAGACAGGAATACCTATCCTAAATGTGGGCAGTATCTAGCTCAAATCAAAGAATACAGAAGATGGAAATTTTGGCTTTTTGCCTGCTTGCCTTCACTCTTACTGATAAGTTCATCTAATCTGCTGTTGCTGTGTTCCTATAGATGCATTTGGCTTCCAACGTACACTGAAGAACAGAAGCTCACCAAAAAGTCAGGCCTTCAGATCATATTGGGATAATCACTAAGAAAAGAAATTTTTAAAAAAGAAAAAAAAAAAGAAAGAAAAAAAAAAAGAAAAAAAAAAAGAAAAAAAAAAAGAAAGAAAAGAAAAGAAAAAAGCACTAGAAACAATGGAACCCTTATTCATTTTTGGAGAAAATACAAACAGGTGCAGTCAATCTAGAAATAATTGCAGTGATTCCTCAAAAACTAGAAATGGAACTCTTACCAGCTATTTTGCATTTCATTTCTAGGCATACATCCAAAGGACTTTATATCCTACTACAGAGACACTTGCTCATCTATGCTTATTCCTGCTCTATTCATAGTAGCTGAGAAATGGAATGAGCCTAAATGTCCATCAACTGATGAATGGACAAAGAAAATGTAGTACATACAGAGAATGGTATTTTATTTGAGTGTAAGGAAAATTGAAATTATGAAATGTGCAGGTAAAGAACAAAGCAAAAAAGTTTTATTGAGTGTAACAACACAGGCAAAAAAAAAACCAAATGGCATATTTATATTGCCTACATAGACCCCACTATCAAATTTCTAATTTTGTTTGTTTACTGTAGAGTAACTGCAGAAGCCAAGAATTCAGCAAAGTGTCATTGAGAAGGGAATGTTCTCAGGGAGGGGGACATAGAAGAAGGCGGGTAAGATGAAAGTAGAGAACAGGAATACTGCATGGGGAAAGGTTTAAATACAAAGGGATGGAGGGTGGGGCAAGAGAGGAGTAGGGAAATCAGGTTAGAAAAAATGAGAATCCAAATGGAAGCCTAATATTCAACAACATTTTAAAAATATATGGTTGGTAGAGGAAAGCTGCTCTTTAGGACAGGGAGGATGACAGCTCACTGAATAAGGACACTCTCTGTTTTACAAGAGGACACAAATTCAATTCCTGCACTAACATGGAGGTTTAGAATTCCCTGAAATGGTAGTCCCAGCGGATCCAATGTTTGCTTCTGACCCCTGTTGTCTGTTTGCCTATGGTGCACAGGGAAACATGTAGGCAAATGCCTATACATGTAAAATAAAAATAAAGACCAAGGCTGTTCCCCAATTTCTCTTCTATTAGTTTCAGTGTATCTGGTTTTATGTGGTGGTCTTTACCAAACTTGGACTTGAACTTTGTACAAGGAAATAATAATGGGTCAATTTGCATTCTTTTACATGCCAACTGCCTGTTAAATCAGCACCATTTGTTGAAAATGCTGACTTTTTTCTACTGGATGGTTTTGGTTCCTTTGTCAATGATCAAGTGACCAAAGGTGTGTGGCTCTATTTCTAGGTCTTCAACTGTATTCCACTGATCAACTTGCCTGTCTGTACCAATATCATGCAGTTTTTATCATGATTTCTCTGTAGTATAACTTGAAGTTAGAGATGGCGACTCCCCCAGAAGTTCTTTTATTGTTGAGAATGAATTTTGTCATCCTGGCCTTGAGAGAAAAATTTCCTGAACAGAACACTAATGACTTATGCTCATAAAATTGAAAATCTTATATAAGGCAAAGAACATTCATTGTCAATAGGAAAAAAATGGCAACCCACATATTGGGAAAAGATCTTTACCAACCCTACATCTGATAGCTAACATCCAATATATACAAAGAACTCAAAAAGTTAGACTTCAGAGAATCAAATAACACTATTAAGAATATAGAAAACAGAGCTAAACAGAGAATTCTCAACTGAGGAATCTCGAATGGCTGAGAAGCACTTAAAGAAATGTTCAACATCCTTAGTCATCAGGGAAATGCAAATCAAAACAACCCTGAGATTCTACCTTACACCAGTGAGAATGGCTAAAATCAAAAACTCAGATGATAACAGATGCTGGTGAGGATGTGGAGAAAAAGGAATACTCCTCCATTCTGGTGTGATTGCAAGCTGGTACAACTACTCTGGAAATGACTCTGGAGGGTCTTCAGAAAATTGGACATAGTATTACCTGAGGACCCAGCAATACCACCACTGGGCGTATACCTAAAAGATGCTCCAACATATAAAAAAGACACGTGCTCCACTATGTTCAGAGCACACTTATTTATAATAGCCAGAAGCTGGAAACAACCCAGATGCCCTTCAACAGAGGAATGGATACAGAAAATGTGGTACATTTACACAATGGAGCACTACTCATCTATTAAAAACAATTAGTTTAAGAATTTCCCAGGCAAATGATGGAACTGGAAAATATCATCCTCAGTGAGGTAACACAGTCACAAAAGAACACACATGGCATATACTCACTGATAAGTGGATATTAGCCATAAAGAAGCTCAGAATACAACTCACATACCATATGAAACCAAAGAAGAAAAGACCACACCAAAGTGTGGTTGCTACAATCCTACTCAGAAGGGGGAAGAAAATAAGCTTTGGAAGTAAAGGGAGAGAGGGATGTGGGAGGGACAGAGGAGGAGGAGGAGAAAAGGGGAGCCAGATTGGATATGGGAGGAGATGGGGGAGAAACACAGAGGGGCAAGAATTTGAAAGGAGGTGTGTAGCAGTGAGGGTGGGGAAGCTAGGGGTAGTCACTAGAAAGTCTCACATGCCATGGAACCAAGAGGTTCTCAGGACCTAACAGGGAGGACATTAGCTAAAATACCCAACAAAGATGAGATTGAACCTGTAGAGACCATATCCAGTGGATAGGCACAGCCCCCTGTTGAGGGATGGGGCCACTCACTCACCTCACATATATTAGTCCAGAATTTCTCCTGTCAAAAGGAAATTCAGGCACAAAGAGAGAGCAGAGACTTGAAGGAAAGGCCATCCAGAAACCACCCCAACGACGGTTCCATTCCATCTGCAGACACCAAACCCAGACACTATTGCTGATGCCAAGAAACACTTGCTGACAGGAGCCTGGTATAGCTGTCCCCTGAGATACTCTGCCAGAACCTGACCAGTACAGATACGAATGCACTCAAACATCGGACTGAGCATAGGGACCCCAGTGGAGGCGTTAATGTGAGGACTGAAGGAACTGAAGGGGTTTGCATCCCATTGGAAGAACAGCAATATCAGCCAGATCCCCCAGTACTCCCAGGGAATAAACCACTAAGCAAAGAATTCACATGGGGAGACCCATGGCTCCAGATGGATATGTAGCAGAGGATGTCCTTGTCAAGCATCAATGGGAGGAAAGGCCCTTGGTCCTCTGGAAGCTTGATTCCCCATGGTAAGGGAATGCTAAAATGCTGAGGCAGGACTGGGTGGATGGGTAGGGGAGCATCCTACTAGAAGCAGGGGGAGGGGCAGAGGATGGGGTCTGTGAAGGGGAAACTGAGGAGGATAATATTTAAAATGGAAATAAACAAAATAACCAATAAAAAATGAAAAGAAATAAAGACCAGAAACATTTTAAGTTGATCTTAGAAGCCATATGTTATTAAACAGTTAAATAACACAATCAGTGACACATTTATAAGTTGTTGGCTAGAGAAGTACTTAAAGTAATAGAGGCTTTTGCCATTCCTCTTGGTTTCTTGCCAGTACTAGATGATACGATCCTACTGTGTAAACAGTAGATAGATAGATAGATAGATAGATAGATAGATAGATAGATAGATAGATAGATAGATAGATAAAACCTGAACTTTTTTATTCTTGTGGGATTGTAGGATGCTGGGGAAAATGTTTCAATGGTCATCTTATCTGTGAATGATAAGAACAACCTGTCAAGATGTTACCACTTATAGAATGGTATTGTTATGAGGTTAACCTACCTGTTGATTGCCTGTTACACAGAAAGAAATCTCTTTGAAGTACTGTACTGTAATCCTGGTTTAAATTCATGCCAGGGGATTACCAAAAAAGTTATTAAATTAAATTAACAAACACTAACCTGCCTTCTAAATGTTTATTTTTATGTTCATATACAAATATTCCTCTTAGCCTTTATTGGAGAAGTTTGTCTCCCAGTGATTGGTAGTAAAAGCAGACATTTGTGGTTATGCATGATACTGAGAACAAGCTCTGGACAAATGCTGAACCATAAACAAAACATGTATAGCATCTTTCCTCTAAGGCTCAATGAACATTCAGAGCAATGGAAGTAGATAGTTCAAGAGCCAGGAGATAGAGAGAAGCTACAAAATGCTATCTTCAGAGCAAGACGAAGACATTGCAATCATGAAATCAGGGCAACTACAAATAACTACACTGAGTATGCACAAGAATGGGGAAGACAAGAGTAGTCAACATTCATGGAACTAGAGCTTGGAGAACAGCCTGCTGGACTAATTACTAACAATAGTTTTAGGAAAATGTGCAATCATTTCTTTCCCTACCCAGTGATGACTCCACCAGACCTCAACTGATAAGTTCAATTTAGTGTTCATACTATGGCCCTTGTTAGATGAAATAGGTTGCAGATTAAAACCAAAAGGCAAGAATATGGGAAATGGACTCAAAGTTACTGGGAAAGGGTATGACAGGGATGGGAAGAAGATGAGAGAAAGTGAGTGGAAAGAGCAAACAGAATACATTATATACATGTGTGAAATTGACAAAGATCAACATTAATAAGAATGATAACTCGATTTTAATATAAACACACCCAAAGGGTAGAAAGTAATATAAATTCTACATACCTTCTTATAATAAACGCACAGGGTGCACTATAGACTTACTCTGGAACTCAGCTGCCTGTAAGTACAGACCATTAGGCTCACTACAGAGTATCAGCCACAGATGACATAGCCTGCTATCCTGCCAAGTATGTTGCAAAGCCGGGCACTACAACCCTCACCAAGACAGTATCAGAGGTCAGTGCTTCCCATCTAAAACCCAAGGGTAGACATAGTCTCATGCATCCATTCCTCTTACAAAAGTAACTGTTAGAGTTGGGAAATTTAAATAAAGTCCAGGATGGAGCTATTTCTCAGCTGTTAGGAATGCTAGATGCTCCTTTAGGGAAATAGTTGATCTTCCAACACAGGTGGCTCATAGCAGCCTATAACTGCAGCTCCAGGGTATCAGACTCCTATTTCTGGCCTCTGCATGCACACATGCAGTGCAGACAAACACACAAATAAAATTTTAATAATATTTAAATATGGCTCTCTTTGTGGATCATCTGTTCATGGAGGCCTGCTTTACTCTGTGTACATCACTCTGATTTGCATGTCACATATACAACTTTGTGTATGTCTCTCTTACTTTCCTGTCGCTTGTATTACTTTGATAAAAAATATCTGAGTGAGATTTTCAAAATTTTCTTTTCCATTTGTATTTTTAATATAATTTGCCTTCACCTTTGTATAGCTGAGAAAATTACATAGTTTGATTTCTAGGTCTCTTATGTAAAACTAAATTCCAAATAAAAATTTAAATTGAAGTAAAGAAAGGAATGAGAACACAGCAGAAGGTGAAAATCATAACTTACATTGGACAAGGAAGAGTCTCCTAGTAAGAGCAGCACAGTCTGAACTCAAGTGACCAGTAGTTACTAACACGGCCAAGGGAAAAATTTCACCCAGATATATCAATACTGGAGATTCATTTTCATGCATAGGACAACTTCAGTTAAGTTGGACCTTTTCAGCCCAAATAGAATACTGTTTTCTATTTCCATTCCTCCAGCCCAAGCAGTGATAAAGGAGTCTAAGTCCAGTTACATGTTGAGTAACATTATCCTTGGTACTGTTTCTCAATATTATAATATATTCATATAGTTTTTAATATCATACTTGTATTCCCTTTTCTCCCTTGGTATTTTCACTCTTTAATGCATTCTGTGGCTATTTGCTTTCTAGTCTCTGCTTCCCTGGTAACAGTGAGGTTCCCTGGCAGACAGGACCTTGTTTGCTGGACTCCACACTGGTTCTCTGCATTCACTGCCCTGAACCCAGTGCTGGGCACACAGCATAGTATGTAACCAATTTAGAGAAACAAAAAACACATGCTTTCAGTTGCAGAACACAGAATATAAATATCTGTTAAGAAAACCAGAGTTAAGAAAACAGAATAAATGTTCTCTAAAGAGGAATTCTTGCCTATGGAAATCAATAAACTAAGAGCATAAATATGTAGTGAAGCAAAGGACTGTGAGGGAAAGAAAGCTGTTTGCTAAGAGAAGAAAAGCTAATTTACATTAAAATATGTAATAGCATCTAAGAAGAGAAGATACCAATTGAAAGGTACTTGAGTTGACATAATATAAAAATTACTTTGAATTCATTTGACAGGCCTCCAATGTGTCGTTGGCAGCCAGGAGGTCTTTCTACATTGAACTGACAGACATTAGAAAATGAAGTCTTACTAGAAAATTAAATTCCTCTGTGATAAAAAAATAGATAAGCAACCTGAATCCAGTGCTTCTCTCCTTCGCCTAGATCCTATTGGCATAGAGAAGTCTCATTTGGAATATCCAAGGTGGCCTAGTTATGCACACATAAGTGAAAGTCATTTTGGAAATTCAATATTATTTTTAATCGGACATTTTAAATTCATCTTGAAGAAACCAGAAACATTTTGGAACAATGTACAAAATGTATTCTACTAAATATTCTTTTGCTAATCTGGACACTCTTGGACATATTTAAGTCAATGTTATTATTCTATTACTTATAAAGGCAATCACTAGAAAGAATAGAAGGGCAGTCATTTATTTTAACATTTTTGTTTTATTTTTATTTTTAATTTGAGCATATCTCTGTTATGTCTGTGTGTGTATATATACTGCATGTTTGCAGATACCTGTGCAAGCTGGAAGAGAGCATGGAATCCCCAGAAGCTGGAGTTCCAGGTGCTTCTGAGCTGAACTCATGGATGCTAAGAACTGGAAGCGTTCTCTGGTAGAGCAACAAGGGATCTTAGCTTCTGCATCATCTCCGCAGTCCCTCAAGCAGTAAGTTTAAACTAAATAAAATATAATGGAAGAAGACATAATATTTAAAACCAACTTGAAGCTATAGCAAAGCAAGGCTCTCCAGGGGCATGAAGAGCTAGGGGGATGGCGTCTTAGAAAATTCCATTGCTGTAAGCCAGGGTTGGCTAGGTTCATGCCAGCTCTTCACAGGGAAAGAGAGGGGATTACACTGTTACTGTACTTCACTTTAGTGAAGGAGACAGTCTCAGTGTTAGAAACTACCAGCTAGGAAAATGTCTGTGTTATATACACAGTACCTTGTGGTTGCCAAAACAAAATGCTTGACCTGAGTTACACAATTAATCATGAAGATTTCTTGATAAGTCTGCTGGAACAGATCTAGGAGTTTCTTTAATTATCCCCAACACTTGGACAAAGAGTAATATTTCTTACAGCAGTTATTGAATGGATACATGTTAATATATTTGCTTTTGCTATTTCAAAGCCTAAAAGGAAGTCCTCCTAAAATCAGTGGTGATTATGTCTGGTGGTGTGATGAAGGGACATGGATGGCTTGGCTGGCAGATGGGGATTTTTACAGCACCATTTTAATCTCGCAAAACATAACTTTTTATAATTTAATTTTCAACTTGAGTTCCATTCTACATGATAACTAAAAAATGATCTTTTCAGTTCCAGAAAAATTTGGTAAATTGAATTTTCCTCCAATTCATGTGAAGACCGTTGAAACTCATGGTGCTGAGAATGAAAACTGAATAGCACCAGTGCTGCATATCTCTGTGTCTCTCTTGAGTTCCTGCCAGCATTTAAGTGTCTGTGTCCTGACCACTGGCTGAACCCTTCCTATCATGCCTCTCTTGAGACTTCTGAGACACTGCATCATAGTTTGGTGCAAGGTGAAAATTCTACTTATATAAGATGTCCACATTTTCTCCTAAATCACAGCTAGGGAACAGAGGCTTAGAACCTGCTGCTCTAACTTCTTCCAGAATCACAAATGACCTCTTCCTGTGCCACACCCCATTAAAGCTTGTTTTGTGGGACTGGTCACTTTTCAGAAATGTGTGATTAAGTCCACTTTTGCATCATTTCTCTTATTTTTTTACAAAGACTTTTAAATGTCCTTATTTGAAACTTTCATTTCAAGTCCTTCACTTTTGCATAGTTTTACAAAGAATAAATTTGCTTCAAGTTTTCAAAGTACAAGGCACTTGGATGCACTGAAATAATCTGCATTATTATTTCTTCTCCCCTCCTCTTAATTGTACTGTGCAAAGTGTTTAATGTATGGACATATTAAATTATATGTGTTATATATTTACATTTTTAGACTTATAGAGAAACACAATTTACTTTTGCAAACTTCAAACCTATCTGAAACAAAGAAATATTCCTTATTTAAAAAAATTGTTTACCTTGTAATATAGCCTATTTTGCAACTCAAAGGCTGTAATTATTTTTTTTATTTTTACATTTTGACAAATGGCATTTTAGTATTAGTATTTCTATAAACTGTTTTATCAATTAAATTACTTTAGATACATTAGAAAATAACTATTTCAGCAGTGTTCTCTATAGTACGGAAATTGGGAAGAACATTTTACTATACTTACCAATTTTAGAAAAGTTCATCATACCGAGGAGTTTACAGAATAATACAAGAAACATTTAGTTGACATCAAACAGCTGGTTTAAAAAACTGTCGTGGATATCTCATTTCTCACAATGTCATAATCCAATTACTCATAGAATGATTAAGCTTGGTAGGTCACAAAAGGAAACTCAATAAACTTGAAGGAAATAAAATGAAACTCTAAGCTTCAGGGAGTCAAAGGATTTAAGAGGCCAGAGAGGTTGGACATTTGCAGGGAAATACTGTGTACCAGACATGGCAGGACCATTACACACATGAATTAATAGCAGCTATGACTACATGCACAAGACCTTCAGAAGATCAAGCCAGGCAAACTCCTAGTATTGATGTGAGAGAGACTTACATTCATGCCCTAGCAGAGGCTCTTTTGGTGGTTTACGGTTGCTGGAGAGAATCGCTTTTCTTCCAGGATTCAGCTACTGACAGGTTAACCATGCTCCGTGGTCCTGTACCCTTATACTCACAGGTAGCACTAAGTGGATTCAGTGGTTTGAAAAGAGCAATGTAAATTGTTAGAGAAAAGTTGTCAGGGGAATAGAGATGAATTGAAGGTAGTTTTTTTGGGTTTTTTTTGTTTTTGTTTTTTTAATCAAAACCCATCATACATAGAGGATTCTCAAAGAAAATAATTTTTAGCTGAAGTGATTTTAAGGATTGTTGCTTCATTAATGTTGAATAATGGTAGATATTCATATTTAAATTTATATTAAAAACTTGAAAAGCAATTAAAAGATGAAGGCAAAACAATGTTAGATTATTTGTGTGGAACATGTGCATAGTAGAAGCTACTTTACATTTTTGCTCAATGAGGGCATAAATTCCAATAAAGTATAATTTAGACTTCAGCACAGATTTTATGTGTTTTTACCCCAAAAAAAAGACATGAAATTAGAAAATGAGTTGGTTGGGAACAGGACTGGGTTAAATGGAAGCCAAAGGGTGAGAAGATCCGTTGGGAGGTGTGTATGTTCAAAATACATTATACATACATGTATGTATAAGATGATCAAAGAGCAACCTTTTACAAAAGACAAAAGATAGAATTAAACCATTCAAACGGTTTCTGTGTACTTCACAATTTCCTTTTCCCTGGAGAATTGTGAGTGAATTTTAGCTAAGGTAGTGAACACCGGCACATTCCCCTCCATGTGAACTGTCAAGGTTTCTTTGCCTCTGGCTGCTAGTTCCCTTTTCCTAAGCATTTGATTTGGCAAATTTCTTCTTGTCAATTATTTCCATGTACCTTTGAAATGTAAATCATCTTTAAACCTCCTGCCAGTTATAACTGTACACTGTCTTTTTCAGAACCTGGAGCCCTGCATTTTAAATGCAACTATCAAGGCATGAAGAGCCTCTTCTCAAGACTCTGTTCAAGGGCAGACTAACAGCAGTTTGCTCTGTGTCGTAAAATTTTCCCCACCAAGAAAGACCTGGAGGTTTTCTCAAACCCTCAGGCAAGCCACTGAATCAGCATAATCTAAGACCTTCCAAATCCAGCCCTGATGCAGCTGGATATCAAATGTTGATCTTAATGTTCTCTGTGTTCCTGGAAAGAATATGGACATAAAGTCATTTTTGTCCCTTTATCCTTTCCTGATTTTTCATATATAAATGGCAGTAGAATTTGATAATTTATCTGTATTTAGTTTTATTTTATAAGATAAAATTTTATTTCTATTTCCATTTTTTTCTATTCTGTTTTGTTTGCCTTTGGTTGGGTCATGTGAGTATTGAGAGTATTTTCATTTGGACGATTTTAGAAGATGTATTTGGTCTTTTTTCCCTAAGAACTTGGTTTTGTTATTGCAATAAGGAATTAATTTAATCACAGCTCCAAATATCCAGGCAAAATTATCTGTTTGCTTCAGGTGTATGTTAAATTTCTTCTCATGGTTGAGTATATTGAGCATTTTTATCATTGGCTATATTTTAATTCCCAGATCCTGTTTTCTTCTTACAGTGAACAACCATTGTTTTCTATTTGCCTTGAAAGAACATTGTCTGGACCAGATTTGCTACACTGAAGTAGTGAACATTACAGGAGCTGACAAATTATCATCCCAGACAAGCCGCAGGAGACACAGGTTCTTGCTTTGAATTATGAAAAGCTTTCTGTAACATAAATCAGTATTATAGAGTCCAGGTCTGTCCAGGTCTCCATTTATTTATCAGTGAACACTAAGGAAACAGGAGAACACATATCCAAATGCAGCTCCCCACAGAGCCTTGCAAATCCCCAATTCTAAGTCTTGAGCCTCATCCATTAGCACTACTGGGAGCTTTCATGCTTGTAAAAGATATTTTCAAGATATTCTTCCATGCCGGTGGTCTAATTCTTTGAGAGTTTTATGGTTAGATAGAATGTGAGCCTGTCATTAAGCTCAGCCATGTTAGATGAATACACTCAAGAAAAAGGATGGCTGAGAAGAAAGCTGAGAACCACATAGATACTGTAGAATGGGTGTAGTATGAGATTGAAAGGCACTGTTCTGTAGGGCAGCCTACGTCTCAGTGTCCAGAGTTCTATAGGCATACATTAGTGATTGGAATATAAAACTATTGTGGCCATCAAACACCACCGTCTACTTGTGGGGATTAAGAAGCACTTTGATGATTAAGACATACCTGTGAGAATGTCTGTGGGAGTGTTTGTACGGAGGATTAATTAAAGGGAAAGACTGGGTAGGGGAGACACCTCCACTACCCATGAAACCTAACATCACGAATAATAAGAGTTCAGAAACTGAACAGAATAACACTTCCAGTGTGGATCTGGTCACAGCAGGAATTTTGTCAGAGAGTTCTGAACTGTGAGCAAGGCAGCACTGAACATTACTTTGTCCTATTATTGAGCAACACCTATTGGCCCCATTTTAATGAAAATTTTAAAAATGGAAACACATATGACTAATAATTTATTGGTATACAGAATGACATTACTGACAAATCTGTTACATATATAAGCTACTTTCTATAATATTAGATACTTGTTAGAATAGTTTTAAAATTGCTCTACAAAATGTTAATCAAATAATTTTTTAACCTACAGTCAAAGAAAGGCTATTTAGAGCATGAATCTCAATATCTATATATCTAAAGCAGACAATTCTTTCAAGTCAGGGTTTTCACTTCACATCTCTAGCAGTAAATTGTAATCTCACAGAAATGTCAAAGAGGCAGAGACACTGAGCGCTGTCTCTGTTTAGAAGGTTGATGAATGTTTTGAAGGAATCGCAAGCTGTAGATTAGTGATTTCTTTTGTTTTACATTTCATTGGACTGCTTTGACATGCTGTACAGCTGTATATAATATTTGCATTGACTGTAGAACTGCTTTGGCATTATGGTGTTCAGAGCCCTAATTCAAAGGGTGTTTGACATCATAGCTGCGCATGTCATGAGACAGAACCTGAAAAAGAAATCAACTCGATTTGGTAACAACCATGAAAGTCATCCCTCATCATCTATGAAAGGCAGCTCCATATCTGCAACTTAAATAAATAGAAAACAAATGCGTTGGTGAAATAGCAGGCTATAAAAATCACATGAGAGATGCGCAATAGAAAAGACAGCACAGGTTGTAAAATATCCGCCTTAAGAATGACTCTAAAATGTAATCTAAGGTATCATTTATGAGGATGTTCCAGATGAGGCCTCGGCTATCTTCCAGCTAAAAAGTACACAGAAAGCAAAATGCAATTCTACGGTCCTACTCAGAGCATCTGGGGCTGGCATTGGGGTACAGCTGGAAATGTCACAGGAACAAAGCTCCCTTTATGAGATTGTCCTAAGAGAGGGAAAATAATAGCTCCAGTCAAGTACACCATGTACTGCAATCTTTATTATAAGCGTGAATGGCTTACATGTGGTGGCACAAATCAGTTAGTTCTCTCAAACTCCAAGAAAACCGATAGTTCCTGAGAAAGATGTTTTCAGCCAAGAAATGCATTCTTCCTTCACAGTAAGTCAGAATGCTCTCACACGCAGGATCTCCATGTAGAATGCCCTTTTGTGAAGTATCACGTTTAAGAGAATGGCTTTTGTCAGACTGAACATGTGTGACATGCAGAAGGGAGCTGTGGAAAGATCTTCCTAAGCTGAATGTTGGGAAATTTAATAATAACCTGAATATTGTGTCATAGCATTTATTCCCTGATATTATCAAATGTTCAGATTTTTTCTATCTTTATTAAATTGGGTGTTTCTTATTTACATTTCAAATATTATTCCCTTTCCCGGTTTCCAGGCCAACATACCCCTACACCCTGCCCCTCCCCTTCTATATAGATGTTCCCCTCCTCATCTTCTCCCATTACCGCCCTCCCCTGAAGAATCCCATTCACTGGGGGTCCAGCCTTGGCAGGACCAAGGGCTTCCCCTTCCACTGGTGATCTTACTAGGCTATTCATTGCTACCTATGCAGTTGGAGCTCAGGGTCAGTCCATGAATAGACTTTGGGTAGTGGCTTAGTCCCTGGAAGTTCTGGTTGGTTGGCATTGTTGTTCATATGGGATGTCAAGCCCCTTCAGCTCCTTCAGGCCTTTCTCTTTCTCTGATTCCTTCAGCGGGGGTCCCATTCTCAGTTCAGTGGTTTGCTTCTGGCATTCTCCTACATATTTGCCATATACTGGCTATGTCTCTCCGGAGAGATCTATATCTGGTTCCTGTCAACCTGAACTTCTTTGCTTCATCCATCTTATCTAGTTTGGTGGCTGTATATGTATGGGCCACATGTGGGGCAGGCACTGAATGGGCATTCCTTCAGTCTCTGTTCTAAACTATGCCTCCCTATTCCCTCCTAAGGGTATTCTTGTTCCCTTTTTAAAGAAGGAGTGAAGCATCCACATTTTGGTCATCCTTCTTGAATTTCATGTGTTCTCTGCATCTACAGTAATTCGAGCATTTGGGCTAATATCCACTTATCAATGAGTACATACCATGTGTGTTTTTCTGTGATTGGGTTACCTCACTCAGGATGATATTTTCCTGTTCCATCCATTTGCCTATGAATTTCATAAAGTCATTGTTTTTGATAGTTGAGTAGTATTCCATTGTACCACATTTTCTGTATCCATTCCTCTGTTGAAGAGCATCAGGGTTCTTTCCAGCTTCTGGCTATTAAAAATAAGGCTGCTATGAACATAGTGGAGCATGTGTCTTTGTTATATCTTGGAGCATCTTTTGGGTATATGCCCAAGAGAGGTATAGCTGGGTCCTCAGGTAGTTCAATGTCCAATTTTCTGAGGAACCTCCAAACTGATTTCCAGAATGGTTGTACCAGTCTGCAATCTCAACAACAATGGAGGAGTGTTCCTCTTTCTCCACATCCTTGCCAGCTATCACCAGAGTTTTTGATCTTAGCCATTCTGACTGGTGTGAGGTGGAATCTCAGGTTGTTTTGATTTGCATTTCCTTTATGACTAAGAATGTTGAACATTTCTTTAGGTGCCTTTCAGCCGTTAGACAATCCTCAGCTGTGCATTCTTTGTTTAGCTCTAAACCCCATTTTCAATAGGGTTATTTTTCTCCCTGCAGTCTAACTTTGTGAGTTCTTTGTTTGTTTGTTTTTTTTTATATAAGCCCTCTATCAGTTGTCAGATTGGTAAAGATCTTTTCCCAATCTGTTGGTTGCCGTTTTGTTCTAACAACAGTGTTCTTTGCCTCACAGAAGCTTTACAGTTTTATGATATCCCATTTGTTGAATCTTGATCTTAGAGCATAAGCCATTGGTGTTTTGTTCAGGAAATTTTCTCCAGTGCCCATGTGTTTGAGATGCTTCCCCACTTTTTCTTCTATTAGTTTGAGTGTATCTGGTTTGATGTAGAGGTCCTTGATCCACTTGGACTTAAGCTTTGTACAGGGTGATATGATCTGCATTCTTCTACATGTTGACCTCCAGTTGAACCAGCACCATTTGCTGAAAATGCTATTTTCCATTGGATGGTTTTGACTTCTTTGTCAAAATCCAGCGATCATAGGTGTGTGTGTTCATTTCTGGCTCTTAATTCTATTCCATTGGTCTATCTGTCTGTCTCTGTACCAATACCATAGTTTTTATCACTATTGTTCTGTAACACTGCTTGTGTTAAGGGATAGTGATTCCGCTGGAATTCCTTCTATTGTTGAAAATAGTTTTAGCTATCCTGGGTTTTTTGTTACTCCAGATGAATTTGCAAATTGTTCTGTCTAACTCTATGAAGAAGTGGACTGGAATTTTGATGGGGAGTGCATTGAATCTGTAGATCGGTTTTTGGTAAAATGGCCATTTTTACTATATTAATCCTGCCAATCCATGTGTATGGGAGATCTTCCCATCTTCTGAGATCTTCAATTTCTTTCTTCAGAGGTTTAAAGAACATATCATACAGATCTTACACTTGCTTTAGGATTGAATTTTCTATAAATATCTGTTAAGTCCATTTGGTTCATGACTTCTCTCAGTCTGTCTACGTCTCTGTTTAATTTCTGTTTCCATGAGCTGTCCATTGATGACAGTGGGGTGCTGAAATCTCCTACTATTATTGTATGAGGTGCAATGTGTTTTGAGCTTTAGTAAGCTTTCTTTTACGTATGTAGGTGCCCTTGTATTTGGGGCATAGATATTTAGGATTGAGAGTTCATCTTGGTGGATTTTTCCTTTGATGAATATGAAGTGTCCTTCCGTATCTTTTTTGATGACTTTTAGTTGAAAATTGATTTTATTTGATATTAGAATGGCTACTCCAGCTTGCTTCTTTCGACCATTTGCTTGGAAAGTTGTTTTCCAGCCTTTTACTCTGAGGTAGGGTCTGTCTTTGTCTCTGAGGTGTGTTTCCTGTAGACAGCAAAATGCTGGGCCCACATTACGTATTCAATTTGTTAATCTGTGTCTTTTTATTGGGGATTTGAGACCATTGATGTTGAGAGATATTAAGGAATAGTGATTGTTGCTTCCTGTTATCTTCTTATTTGGAAGTGAGATTATGTTTGGGTGCTTGTCTTCTCTTTGTTTTATTGCAAAATGATTATTTTCTTGCTTTTTCTAGGGTGTAGCTTGCCTTCTTGTGTTGGGCTTTACCATTTTTTATCCTTTGTAGGGCTCAATTTATAGAAACATATTGTGTAAATTTGGTTTTTTCATGGTTTCTCTATCTATGTTAAATGAGAGTTTTGCTGGATACAGCAATCTGGGCTGGCATTTGTGTTCTCTTAGGGTCTGTATGACATCTGCCCAGGATCTTCTGGCTTTCATAATCTCTGGCAAGACATCTGGTGTGATTCTGATAGGTCTGCCTTTATATGTTACTTGACCTTTTTCCCTTACTGCTTTTAATATTCTTTCTTTATTTTGTGCATTTGGTCTTTTGACTATTATGTGATGGCAGGAGTTTCTTTTCTTGTCCAATCTATTTGGAGTTCTGTAGGCTTCTTGTGTGTTTATGGGCATCTCTTTCTTTATTTTTCCGGAGCTGGGGACCGAACCCAGGGCCTTGCTAGGCAAGTGCTCTACCACTGAGCTAAATCCCCAACCCCTGGGCATCTCTTTCTTTACGTTAGGAAAGTTTTCTTCTAGGATTTTATTGAATATATTTACTTTGAGCTGGGAGTCTTCACTCTCTTCTATACCTATTATCCTTAGGTTTTATCTTCTCATTGTGTCCTGGATTTCCTGTATGCTTTGGGCCAATATCTTTTTCCGTTTTACATTATCTTTGACAGTTGTGTTGATGATTTCTATGGAATCTTCTGGTCCTGAGATTCTTTCTTCTATCTCTTGCATTCTGTTGGTGATGCTTGTATCTACGGCTCCTTGTCTCTTCCTTTGGTTTTCTATATCCAGGGTTGTCTCCCTTTGTGCTTTCTTTATTGCTTCTATTTCCATTTTTAATTCCTTCACCTGTTTGATTGTGTTTTCCTGGAATTCTTTCAGGGATTTTTGTGTTTCGTTTCTAAGGACTTCTACTTGTTTACTTGTGTTTTCCTGCATTTCTCTTAGGGAGTTCTTTATGTCTTTCTTAATGTTCTCCATCATCATGATCAAATGTGATTTTAAATCTAGATCTTGCTTTTCTGGTGTGTTTGGTTATTTAGTGTTTGCTTTGGTGGGAGAATTGGGCTCTGATGATGCCATGTAGACTTGGTTTCTGTTGCTTCAATTCCCGTGCTTGCCTCTGGCCATCAGGTTGTCTCTGGTATTGCCTTGTTTTGCTATTTCTGACAGTAGCTTGACCATCCTATAGGCCTGTGTGTCAGGAGTGCTGTAGACCTGTATTCCTGTTTTTTCTCAACCAGTTATGGGAACAGAGTGTTCTGCTTTCAGGCGTGTAGTCATTCTGTCCACTGGCTTTCAGCTGTTCCTATGGTCATGTGTCCTGAGTCCACCAGGCAGGTCACTTGAAGCAGAAAAGTTGGTCTTACCTTTGATCTTGGGCCTGTAGTTGCTGCTCAGGGCTAGGTTTCAGCTCTTAGTGAGGGCAGCAACCAGAAGGGCCTCCCCCTCCTTCTCCTGGGTCCCCGTGCTCAGGGGGCCCAGATGGCGCTAGTCATTTTCCCCTAGAGTCAGAAATGTGGACAGAGAGTAGTCTCCTCTGGTTTCCCAGATGTGTCTGCACCTCTGAAGGTCTAGCTTTCCCTCCCCCAGGATTTGGGTGTAGGGAGCTGTATGATCGGGTCTGTTCAGATGCGGGCACTGTCTGGACCACAGGGCTCCTGCAGCTTGACTGCCCCTATCTATGATGTTTTTAATCTTCAACTACATTCAAAGTATCAGTTCAGTGAGCAGGTTACCAACCTCTTTAAATGAAGGAGTAAACTTTACAGTATATGTCTGTCTTAGGTTTTGGTGCTGTGCTACTTGCCTTTCTTCAAATATCTTTGTCATCACAAAATTTTCAAAACATAGAAACTCACTTTACAAAGACTCTTTGTAATAAAGGGGATGTAGTTCAGCTGCAAATGTACTGGTTTAGCGTGCACAAAGCCCCAAAAGGACAAGTACCTAAATCTGCGGCATTAAGCCTGTCAAGTGGGCTCATGGGAAATCATCTAGGCTACAAGTTTTGGCCCCACCAAAACTCCACTCTGTTTGCAGTACAGTGGTCTCTTTTTTTCTCCAATTCCACTCCTTGATAGATATCTCATGGCCCTTTAAGGCATTTTCCAAGGGATTGACATCACTTATGCAAAGAAGGACTGAAGGACTGCCAGACACGTCAACAAGTAGACAAAAAAACTGGCGTCTGATTCTAGGCTCTCAGATAGAGAACTGAGACACTTGGGAACTCGGCATATTTGTTATATGCAATTCAGCTGGGAGGCAGGTATATTGTGTAGTGCTGAATGAGGAAGCAGGCTTGGCTGTTATTGGTAGAGCAGCCTCTGTAGAGGAGCAGTCTTCTGGCTGGAAGTATAAGGAGAAGAAAGCTAGAGTGAACTCTTCTGCACACACTATCAACATCTACATATGGCCTAGAGGAAGGCTTTGCCATCTGCCAGCTTCATTCACAGATTGAGACACTGTAATCCTTGATGTAGCTGTGCCCATGTCAAATAATACACATTCAAGACATGCCTCATTCCCTACAGACTTGGCATCTTCAATATCATCAGGTCTCTATCACAGCTGAAGCTTTATCTTTATAGACCTCTGGTCTCAGCAGTCTCCGAATCAGTGCAGAAAAACTTCTGTGTACACAGCAATCATGTATATTTCCTATTTACAAAGCCAGTACCATGTGGACTATGCTGACCAGTTATGCTACAAACTACCATTTGGCCTACTTGGTCCATAGCTATTGTGACTTCTTTATGCACCCATGACTGAATCTACAAATTCACTTCATTTAGCAGCTGGTTTTGTGCAAATAAGCCCTTATCCATCAACTTAAGTTCAAGACTTTGCCTGTTGATAGGAAGGGTGCTCCCTTCAAAATATCTTTTCTATTGTCCTGTGGGGAGGATACCTTTTCCCAATGAAGAAAGTAAAGTTTCTCTTTATCAACTACATATGCTCAGGTCCCTTCATTCCCCTTGTCCACAAATTTAAATTTGTTCACACAACTACCTTTACTGAACTACATTCTTTAAATGTTTTATTCCATGAACTTTGCATGGCTTCAGTGATAGATCAGATTGAGGCAGTAAAGGAATAAAGACAAGACAAACACACAAACAGTCAGAAAGAGCTAGCTAAGGGTGGATGCTCTCTGATAGAGAAGACATAACACCCTAAAAGCTCAGTATTTATCATACAGAGAGATTAAGTTATTACATATTATTCAACAAGGAGATGGGGTTATTACATACAGATTAAAAAGTGGAAGTAGAGTAGACTATAGGGTTGGATCAAAAAGACTGATTTAGCTAGTCTTGAAAGCAGTTGACTGTGTAAGGAAGCAATCTTTAGGCTGTAAACACCCATGGAAAGAAAGCTATAGTGAACACCGCCCCTATGCACACACACACTATTCGCATCCATACATGAACCTTGGGGAAAGGCTTTGCCATTTTTCTCCCAGTTGGAGGCTCTAGCCCTTGACATGGCCAGACTGATGTCAACAACACACACTCATTAGGGTTTCATTCACTCAGGAGTTTCCTACAATTGCATTTGCTCTGTCTCCCTGTGGATCTGCATAAGAGCTCTGAGAATTATCCATGCCACAAGCTGAGTGCTAAGCTGTCTTAACGCAACTTATCTACAGTTAAGGTAGTCTATCCATTATATTTCTCACTGCAATGCACATCTTTAATACGAATAATACACTCAAATTCTTTACTAGAATATACCATGAATGGCCTGGAGGTCACTCTTTGAAAAGGAGTCCTTGTTTTCCTACAGAATCTGATGGTCTAGGCATCTTCCATATTTGTAATTTTTCTATAGCTCTGATAAAGCTCCACGATAAAGCCAAATTAGAAAGAAATAATGTCTTATGGCTTCTGCTTTCAAATGGAGAATCCTTAGTGGTGGTTGAGGCATGGCAGCAGGCAGCTGGAACAGGAATCTAAGTGATAATTTCTTCAACAACAAGTACAAATCATAGAAAACTACATGTAGTGCAAGGCTATGAACTCTCCTATTCCATCCCTAGTGACTTCTGTCTTCCCACAAAACTGTAGCACCACCCCACACAGCACCTTCCACTGAGATTAAGCCTTCAGACATTTCAAATTCTGGAGGACATCCCTCATTAAAACCACCACATATTTTGTTTCTCTCAACTAGGTTATTCTTCAGCTCCCAGCAGAAAGGCCCCTTAAGTTCTGTCTAAAATATTCAAGAAGTTTTCTACCACTGAGTTCTAATCTCCCATAGGGAATGGAGGCTGGAACAGGCAGCAGCAGGTCACTTTGCATCCATGCTGAGCAAACAGAAATCAATGTTAAAGTTCAGGTTATTTTTCCTTTTTTGATTTAGCCCAGGATCCTGGCCAAGGGACCCACAGTGTTGATGAGTATTTCCACTACAATTAACATTATCTAGATAATAGAGAAAAGCTGACAGAGGCTTATCTCTTAGGTAATTCTGTCAAACTGATAATCAAGATGCTACTTTATAGCATAGACTGATTTTCATCATGTTACTGCAAATATTTCAGAAAGTTAAGTGTATTCTCCAATGGTATATGTGTCATGCTCAAATCCAATATAATTACTTGGTCATATATAAACATCTCTTTATGGAAAGATATTAACATAACTCTTAACACATACTGTGAAAGGAAACAAAATCATCCTATGACACCAACAGAAGGCAGCAAATACTTTCCAATCCTCTAGCATAATAATCTAAGCACCAATTTATCTATTTTTTGTTATACTTTTATGAAATCCAATACTCCTTGTTTTATAATGAAGTGAAATTGTCATTTGTAGTCCCTCTTAACAAAATAAAATGTATAATCCAAACTATCGTGCCATATTAAATCATATTGATAGCCTAAAATTGGACATCTAAGCATAAATCTAGCCTATATAGAAATTAATAGGATGATAGGGTTTATAAAATAAACAATTTTTCTTCATTTATTCTAGTTTTTTCTCCTCCATGCCTGCAGTCTTTGTATATGTATCAGGTTGAGTGAGAAAACGCATTCCTCAGAATATATTGTTAAAGGCCACAATGCATCTATTGCTAAATATTCTCCAAATGACAAAAAGAATGAAGTACATTCCAAACTAATTTACTTTACTTACAGTGAAAAATATCCTTTGATTTCCTAGGACATTTTGTGAAATGTCATTTCTCGACTGATGTGTCAATTTCTTCAAAGAAAAAGAATCAGGTGATAAAACAGAAAATGCCTCTTCAGTAGTTTTGTGCAGAGTTCGGCAAGTCAGGACTATTTTTATAACTTTGGCAACAACTAAACAAAAAGAGTTAGAAGTGTTGCAAAGACTATATATGGCAATCACACTAAGTCTGGATGCAGGTGAAGCAGAGAAAGAAAAGAGTCTGGGTGAATCTGCTGACCACACTGGAATTGCAGATTTCAGTCAACATCTAGGAAATGTGACTTCAAAATGAATCTGGAAAATGTAGCATTTGAAATGTGGAATTGTCATCCCTTTCATTTAAAAGAAATGTCTAAGTACAGGCATACAGTTGAAGATGCCAAAAGACTAGGCTGCCAAATTAACCAAACCAATCAGCAGGCACAAATCCAGAGGTATTCAAGACAAATGTTTTTAGGTTCTCTGTTTCTCCCTGGTGAGTCCCATTCCACACGTGCTGACTGTGGAGTCTTAAATTTTTTGGCTGGTTCTTGTCTAGAAACGGACAGGTTTTTTCACACAAGGTAAAGCTAGACTTCAATGCCAAGACTCAATTCCAAATGGTTCTTCTCACCGAGCAGGAAGAAGGAAGAAAGCACATGAGGATGGAACTCACAAATAAGTGAGGAAAACAGGTATCTGGGCCTGGAAAAATGGATGGCTCAGTGTTTGAGTATGTACTGCTCTGGGTTCCCAGTACCTACCCACAGTGGGTATCTCACAACCATCAATTCAAGACTGAGAGTGACCAAAAGACCTGACCTGTGTGGGCACCTGCATTTATATGCTCCCTGCCCCTCTCACCACAAACACACAAATTAAAAGTAGTTAGTTTCTAACCAGTTAAACAAAACTCATATCAGTCTAGAATCAGTGCAGACTATTTCTCTGGTCTAACCACTCTACAGGGCTCTGGAACTTGGTTCAGCCCACTGCACAATTGCATTCACCTTACTGAACAAGACTTATGTTGACCATAATGTCAAGGACATTTCCTCATTAACTTTGTCTCTTAGTGTTGGTTTGTCATGAGGTTGTTATAGAGGAGACTCTACAGCCAACTTCTGAATTATCCTGTTCAGTTAAGGATCTCCAGCACTTGTGATAAATTATGCATTCCCCCACTGTGTATATAGTAGACAATAGCAGAAGAATCATCCACCCTGTTAGTGCCAGTGACAAAGCCTATCAAGGGTTCTTTGGGTAATTTTCATGCCTGTTCTCTTCCTGCCCCAACTGTTTTCCTAACTGTGCCTTCAGTAGGAATTAGAGTACTGCAAATAGTCTTGCTCTTTGTATGTTACAGATGCTACCTCATTCTCATAGCAAGATCCGAGGACACATGCTGTCATCACAGGGCACAGGTCTTTGTATGATCAGGGTATTTGCCATATGTTAAGTTTTATCATGAGCCCTTAGAAAATCCCTCATTTGAGGCCTTCCAACTGCTGCCACCCACTTACTTCACCTTGAAGCTGTTAGATGTTTGTTGTGCCTCAAATGCCTAAGAAGGTAGGGCAATCTCCAAGATTGAGCAATGGTGGACTGGGACTTAGGTAGACAGGCAAAGAGCAATGACTAAGTAATAAAGATATTAAATTTCAAATATGGTTGGCTTCCTTCTCATCTTTTGACATGGAGCAAAAGCCTGGCAACTTAGAACAAAGAGGCAGGTTTTCTTCTCAGGCAATTGGGGACCTGCAGCTTATAAACCAGTCAGACAACTTCAAAACCAGATCAGGACAGGCATACCCCAAATTGGTGGAAATATCAGCTTCTCTGTCTTTGTTTAAACTGACAAACCTTAAAATGGAGAAGAACCTCTGTAACACCGTAAAAATTCCCAGCCGCCAGTAAGAGATCAGGCTTTGAATCAGTTTTGTCTTTCTCTGTGTTTTCTCTCTCTTCTCTCTGTCTCTCTCTCTCTCTCTCTCTCTCTCTGTGTGTGTGTGTGTGTGTGTGTGTAAAGGGCCAGACACACGTGTATGTGTATGTGTTTACTTTAAGAAAACCTTTAACAAGTAAAAACATAATAATAATAATAATAAATAATAATATTACCCTTTACAAAACAAAATCCAATATTCTAATTCAGAAAATAAAAGAGTCTACATATGTTATAAAACCCAATATTTTATTGTCATGGATATAAAATAAATGATGTATGATATATGATAATATTTTTATACAGGTTATTTTTCTTACCTTAGAGCTTCGTAGAATTATTTGAATAAAAGATGTTAAAAATGCATGTCTCCTACTAATAGGAAAAATAAAACACAAAATATACATTATGTGGCAAATATATGAGGCAACTGGATGTTTTTTCTCTAGAATGAATATTTTTATTACTTTAAAGAACATTTCCTCACTTTTCCTATTTATACTAATTTCTAAACATAGAGACAGTTATTTGGCACCAAATCTTTGTGGAATCTTTTTAAAATGTGTGTATGGCTGTGTCTGTGTGTGTTGGAGGGGTTGTCCATGTCATTATGGGTGTGCACACATGTGTAGGGACTGGATTTCAACATTGAGGGTCTTTCACTATTGCTTTTCACCTTAGTTTTTGACTGACTCACCTGTAGGCTACAGTGGTTAGGCAGCAAGCCCCTTCAATCTTCCTATTGCACTACCTCAGCACTGAGGTTGGAGGCACAAGACACCACACCTACCATGTATGTATGTAGGGTCTATGAATCTGAAGCCAGGCACTTCTGGATGAACAGCAATCACTTGACTAGATGAGCTCCTCGACCAATCTTACTGAAATGTATTTTGAAGTTTCCAAAGGAAATGATACACCTGGTGTGACCCTTAGCTGTAACCAAGGGGAAACCACTATGTACAGCTGAAACCACGTTTATTAATGAACAATGACAAAAACAAAGTCGCTGGTCACAACAATAAAGTGTCTAGTGCCATAAGAACCCATAAGCACCAATATTGAAAGGATTCCTAAAGTAGTTAGGGAAGTAGAATACACATAACCTTAAAATAGATGTTCAGGGAGCCTTAGGTAGTTCAGAATGCCTAAGAGACCCAGGTCATCATGCTTATACTAAAGCACTGATCGTCAATTACCACTGCCAAGCAGGACAGCAGTGCACCAAAGGTACTAAAATGACTAACTGTACCAAGGAGTGCCAAGTGTGTAAACCAGTGAAAACTGCCTTATGAACCTAAGGCACAGGGTTTTTTTAAATAATCTATTTGTAAAATGTGCCACTATATGGCTTCACAACTCTCCCCATAAAGAAATGGGTGCACACATCTACACAGCAACTTATTTTGCATGAACTAAAAGTGGCAGTGCTATTACACCCTAACTACTATTACACCCTAACTCTAGTCATTGTGACTGGAATAGGACAGGACAATAATGAGCAAGAATGGATTACTGACGCTAAGAGAAACATAAGCAGTGCCAATGTTAAATTTATTTCCCAAATGAATTCATATGTGAGTATGTATAAACTATATGTGTCAAATAACAGATAATGCAAGACACATTAAAAAATGATGACTTTGGTAGCATTTAAACTTATTTGCTTGTGTTTGAATACGTGCCGGCTAGATTTCTGTCACCTTGACACAAGCTGGAGTCATTTGTGCAGAGGTCTCAACTGAAAAATGTAGCAGAACCTGGCCTATTTTAGATGGATCTAGGATATTTAAAAAAATGGCTCTGAAAGGCACGGAAGGTAAGCCAATAGCCAGTGTACGTCCATGGTCTCTTCTTCAGTTCCCGCTTCCATGTTGCTGCCCTGAGCAATTTCCTGACTTCTCCCAGTTACTTGAAAATGTAAGCAAAATAAATCTTTACTTCCTCAAGTTGCTTTTGACCAGGGTTTTTTTGTTTTGTTTTGTTTTGTTTTTGTTTTTTGTTTTCTTCTTTTTTTAAATCACAACAATAGAAACCCTAATTAAGAATAAGGAAAACATACAAGAGATATACATATTTACTTAATTCTATGATTCAATTAAAATATTTACATACTTTATTAAAATTGTTACAAATATGATTTATATTCTATTTATATTCAAGGCTCTCTTGAAAGCTACTATGAGTTTACATGCTGGCTTAAGTAGGTTTATCATTTATTGTCACTTTCATTAGTCACATTGGATGGCTTTTATCAAGCTGCTAGCTGAGGTAAACAAAGTTGCTATTATTTTGAGGTTGATATAAGGAAAAACATTTGAGAACTAATCTGATGGAACTTTTAAATGTTGCTCAAGGAAAACCAGAAAACCAGAAAGGAATAGAAAAATAAATCTCAGAATGTGTCTATTTAAAAGTCACTAAAACTCCAACTGAAGAAGGAAGATGCCAGACTCAGTCTAGGAATATGAACATGGTGGTTTACATATATTTACTAGCAGAGTATATTTATAGGTTGTTATGGAAACAGGAGCAGCATGTATAATATTGTCAGTATAGTATTGTCAGCAACTTAACTAGATCTTACGGGAAAATTAGTTATGATTTCACCCTTCCCCCCAAACTTAGAGGAAGCTGGAGCATACTCGTTAAGTTAGGAGTGATTCTACTACACTTCAGTGATTTCTAACTCCACATGAAGTGATTCAGAAAAAAACTGTCTACATGTCTTTGGGTTTCACTTTGATGTAAAATATGATGTTTGCTTCTCTTCACTCTAATTTCTGGGTAGAAACAGGTCTTTTTCTCTCTCAGGCTGACCTATATAGAGTGTAGACTGTGGAATGAGAAAAATTCCGAAATCTGAAGACATAGATAAAATTCTTATAATGCTTGTTTTAATTAAATAAATTAAATTTAAATAAATTAATTAAATAAAAACAATATGTACACACATAGGTAATTGAGAGAGAGAGAGAGAGAGAGAGAGAGAGAGAGAGAGAGAGAGAGATTTACGCTTACACATGCAACTCTCAAAGTCTGAGGACTCTAAATCCTATGAAGGAAAACTTCAGAGTAAGTAATAAGGCATCTTTAAGATTTGAAAGCAAAAATTGTAAAACTCATTGATGATGTGGTTCATTATTCTGTTATCAAAACAGAAATTGCTGTATTAAAACTTTAAAGCTAGAAATGTAAAGCTAGGAGTGTTTAATTCAAACACCCGAGAGACATAGGCAGGAGGACTTTTATGCATTTGAGTCAAAATTGATCCTTCTACTGAGTTCCAGTCCATCCTGGGCTTCACAGTAAGATCACGTCTCAAATGAATCAACGAGTTTTAGAAGTTGTTTGGCCTCCTTATATAAAACACAACTTGCCAAGAATTCTCGCTTTCTTCTTAACAAAATGGCCATGCTTTGGCAATATCCCAAGTAAACACTAAAGCAAGAATCAAAGTCTCTTGTAATTTTATGAGTTTCTGTATCTTTATAAAAATCAATCATTGCAGAAGTAATGGCAGAGTTGACATAAGTCTGTTTCTCAAATGATTCTATACTCAACAAATAATCCCAAGAACAGAGCAACGAAGGAAAATTATTAATCTATACATAGCCACATTAGTGGAAATTAATAGTTTTATAAAATATTCTTCTTTTCTATTTCTTTTTTCTTATCTTTCATCTTTGTTATAGTCCAGTCATTATCCCCCTCCTGATCTGCCCTCTGACAGATCCTTAAAAATAGTGAATATTTATGTTCAGCTCACTTGTTTTTTTTTAGTCAAGTAGAGACTCCTGCTCATAAATGCTACTACCTACATTTAGGATAGGTATTCCTAACTCAATTAACCCAGTGTAGGTAACCCTTCACAAATACATTCAACGATGTTTCCCTGGTGATTCTAAATCCCATCATGTTGTTCGTTAAGATTAACCATGGAAGAAGCATGTTAAATTCTTAGCAGATATACACTTGTTTCAGCTTGTCTATCCTTTCGTTTAGGGTTTTATTTATGTCTGTTTTGATTTAAACCTCCTTTGCTCATTTACAGTAAGAAAAAAATTCCTCAGGTTCACTGTATCCCATTATTTTCCCAACTTCACAGAATATTTTCGTATAAATAGAAAACAGAATAGAAACAGAGGTCAGGATTTTAATTAGCACTAGTTCTCCTACAACTGGTTGAGTTGCTCTTGTTGCTTCTGAAAGCTTCTGGGACTTGTCATTGATAAACTTGTTCCCTTCGCAGGTTCCTCCAAGGCCATGTCCACATGATGTCATAGACTGTGCTATATAAGTGTGAATACCTTTTCCAATTAGTGGGGTCCAAAGAGTGCTGAAATATGAGCAATTCGTCATATCAACCAAAGCCCCTCTCTCCTTCTTTCCATAGGCATTTTCTAACACTAGACTAGAATATTACAGTTATCTAATTAGTCATTTCTTACTCCATTTAAGCCACAAAATTGATCTAAAACATAGCCTATTTAGAATAGAAAATAAAAAATTATGAGTTCTATTTCCTTATTACTTTTATTTTTTAAAGTCCAGATGTTGTCCCTCTCCCATTCCCTCCACCCCCACAGTTCATCCCATGAGCATCCTCTTGGAGACAGGGGGAGGAGACATGGGATGAGTTAAGTGCTTGTTTTGCCTTGAGACTGAATTACCAACACTGGTGCTTAAGTGCATGTGCTTTCTGACTTCAACAGGCTCCTTCCAATATTCAATCATCTGAAAAGCTTGCCTACTTCTTCATTTTGTACCTGAAGTTTAGGAAGAGTAGAGTGTTTGTAAACCATGCCTTCTGACCTATCATTTAAGGTCTTGTCGAGATTTGAAGGGACAATAATGAAAAGGCAGTCCTGAGTGCATTCATCGCACAAGCCATGGTGATGGTAGTTTGAATTCTAAAGATGTATTTTGATTCTCTTAGCCACCTATGTTCTGTTAAACACATTAGCCCTGTGAAACACAGACAAATGGGATAAAAGTTATCAAAGTGTGAAACATGAACATAGAATGTAAAAAAATCATAGGCATAAAAATAAGAAATATCTAATTTCTGAAACAGAGAATAAAAAAAAGAGGGAGCAGAGACAACTGGTCCACCATGCTGACATCTCTTTGTGGGTGAAATAGATTGAGAAGCAGGCTAATGGCAAAATAGTGGCATTCTGCATGCCTTCTGTACCTGTGACTGTCATGGAGTAGAGGGGAAGAGTGAAGTTTCCTATGTAGTAGGCAGTGAAAGAACCAGTTAAGCTCCTCAGAACCTGTGAGAACATGGTCTCACATGCCACTAAATGGAGGGCATAAAGCATGTGTCTCTGAAGGTCCCTGTCAATTGAAAAAAACAATGTACCCTCCCCACTCCACCTGAACATCATCTAATCTTAGAATAAAGCATGAAAAGGAAGGAGAGGTTTACCTATGGTAACTTTTCTTCATGTTGGCAAAGGATAGGACATGCATTCTGCCTTTCGATTGCCGTTTATACCATCCCCTATCTGGTTCTAAGGTTTTCTAAACTCTTACATGGGTTCTACTGTGTTTGTAGTTTGATAGTGTTTCATTCGGAACGTTAGGTGCTCTAACTCATTCTCTTTACACCTTTTGTGCCTTCTTGCCCTCTCCCTCCTTTCCTTGAAGTCCACTAACATGGCTATTATGGTCCTATACTAGTTTATTAATTTTGAAATGTTTGTCAACATAAGCATATATGCTTATGCCTCAAATCTAGCATCCAAAGAAGAGTGGAAACACGTGACAATTGTAGATCTGAATCTGCATCACTCCATACACAGTTTAGCTGATAATTTCATAATTTAACTTTTTTGTATAATTGATTGATATATGACTGGGTGATATACCATATGTTCCGCATACATTCAGAAGTATGTGGGCTTCTATGCTGCACCCATTTACTGACTATTGTGAATAAAGCATCCGTGAACACAGGATGAACATTTCTCTAGTAGTCCTTTGAGACATTGTGAAGGAATTGTACAGCTTTTCATATGATAGATCCATTTCTCTTTTTTAAGACCTATTGATTCCCACAATTGCTCTTCCAATTTGTGCTTGCACTAACATTGAATAAGTATAACCATTTCACCCACATCCACATCAGTGTGGATTGTCATTTATGTTTTTAACTTAGTGGTGCTGACTACAATCAGATAATATCTCAGAGAAGTTTAATTTGAATTTCTATGATAGAAGAGTATGGTAAATATTTGAAAACATAATTTAGCCTTTTAAATTTCTTCTTCTGAGAATTGTCTATTTAATTCCATGATCCAATTTTTAATTAGGTTATTTGTTTTCTTGGTCTTTAGTTTTTGAGATTATCATTTTTGCATATTTTAGATGCTAACCCTGTGTCAAATGTATAGCTGTGAATACTTTTACCCATTAGGAAGGCAACCTCTTCACTTGAACTATGGTGCCTTTGTGAAACAGAATCTTCTTAGTTTTGTGAGGTCCCATTTGTCAACTGTTAGTTTGAGTGCCTCCGTTCCTAGATCATGTTCAAAAAAACCCTATCCTGTGCTTCAGAGTTCAATTGTGTTCCCTAATTTCTACTTTGACAGATTCACGATATCATCTTATTTTGAGACAGAGAGAAAGACACAGAGAGACACACAGACACACAGACACAGAGACAGAGAAGAACAAGTACCAGGTTTGAATCTAGCTATGTCTATGTGTGTATAGCACTCTAGTTGTCCCAGTACCATTTGTTGATGATAATGTCTTTTCTTCATTGTATGTCTTCAGTCACTGTCAACAATCCTGTGGATACAGGAGCATGTGCTGTTATCTACATATCCCCAGTTCTAGTCCACAGCACAGTGTCTTTCTTAGTATGAAGTCATTTCTGTTACTACAGTGTAACTTAAAATCTGGGCTGCTGATGCCTCCGGCAGCATTGTTACTTTGCATGTGTTACTGACACACATGTTTTTATAAGTAACTTACCTTTCTTCCCTGTTTTAATACCCTTTCTATTAACCTGTGTTTTTAAATTAGGTCTTCTGTTAGTTTGACTAAAGTTTGTCAACTGTTAATCTTTACAATGAAAGGAACCAAATCTTTGTTTCATTTTAATATTTTTGCTTCTTTGTAGTATTTGCTGTTCTTGGGTTTGTTAGTTTTGTTTTGTTTTTCTTTTAGACTTCAACACTAAAATTTACTCTGTTCTGGGAGTTTTGGTCATTCTTGTTTTTCCAAGAAAGGCCTTTAATGATTCAGTTATCAATTTGAAATTTCTCCAATTATTTTTTTATGTAGGCTCTTTCTTCTTAATTGTCTTGGTGGCCCATACACTTTGGTATGGTTTTTCTTTGTTTATTTAGGTGCTTTATCCTTAGAACTGTCTTCATTTTCACATAGAATTTAATGTGGCATAAGTGTGTGTGTGTGTGTGTGTGTGTGTGTGTGTGTGTGTGTGTGTTTGGCATGTGCGCACGCGTGCATGCATACAAGATGGTTGGATCCTGCTTTGTTTCATCCACTAAGTTTGTGTCTGTGAGTGTATGAATGTTCTCTTTTATTTCTTGCAAACCCCCAAAGAGTGAAAGGAGTTCAAAGTTTCTCACCAGTTATATAAACTACCAGCCCAATATAATTAAATCTTGTCAGCCAGTGCTGAGCCCATGGATCTCCTGCCACTGTCAGTGGGGACTCCTGTCAGTTGCTATCAGCACTGACCCAATCTCTGACTCTATACTAGCTGCTTTCCTCAGTTTACTACGTGCTGTTGGAGATGGTCTTTTACAATTCTGCAATATTATTAGTCTCCATGATTTTCTGTACTCTTCTAGACTCAGGCATTTAAGTATTTCATCCTCAGTTAGTGGTGCTATTAGGAGATGTTTGGGTGATGTGGCCTTGCAGAAAAATCAGCACTGGGAGTTGACTTTGGAAGCTTAAAGACTAATTCTATTTCTAGTTCACTCTCTGCTTTGTGCTTACAGTTCAGGACATGAGCAATCAGTTTCTGCTCTAGCTCTCGTGCCTTCATGCTGCCTCGGCTCCAACATTATGGATTTTAACCCTCTGGAACCACTAGCTCGAATACATCCTTTCTTTCATGACTTGTATTGGTAATTACATTTTAACGCAGTAAGATAAAAGTAACTAATATAGTTTGGAGTAGAGGACAGGAGTTAAAACTCTGAATTAGTGCTAAACACTGACAAGAATATAATGCTAACATATGCCTTGATTCATAAACACTAACTAGAAGGAAGTGAGCCATATCTCATTACAACATGACTAATAATGATCAGAATATGTATTTTGTTAACATTTGATTGTCATGATGCAAAAATTGTTTTCAGAGGATATTTTGTTAACATTTGATTGTCATGTTGCAAAAATAGTTTTCAGAGGATAAAGTGATGTTTCAGTGAAAAAACATTTGTCACTGAAATGGGAAAACCAGGGTCTCCGGGACCCATGCAAAACATATGCGGTAGCATGAATTTATAATCCTAGCATGCCTATGGTGGAGTAAAAAAGGAAATAGGAGAATTCTCTGAGATTCTTGGGCTAGATATCCTGCCACATACATACTATACTATGCACACATACACACAAATGCACATGTACACATACACACATGCACACAAAAAACACACACAAATGCACACACACACACACATACACACATATTTGTGTATGTCTATGAAACATTGTTATCATTCTTTAAAGTTAAAACCAGAAATTAAAGTAAATAAAAAACTAGAATTATGTAGATTCCTTTCTCCTTTTAATATATCAAAGAAATGAAAATTAGTAAATAATTGCTGAACACAAATTGTCCACAATTCCAAGAACATGTCTCCTTTATCTCTCTTACTGGGCTTTTACACAGAAATGACTGAAAAGAAAGCTTTCAGCTCTACAGTAACAGAGGAAATGTTTCTAGCACTCCTGGCTTTGACTCAGTATAAACACCACAAGACTATAATACATTTGTAGAACTCACTCAAACACAAGCGCATTCATCAGCTAATCAATTCAGTTAATTATCTAACAAATGAAACATGCACAATAATCACACTGAACCTGGCAATCTAGTAAAAGAAATCATGAACAATCTAGATATTTGCAAAAATTTCTCACACATTGACACAGTATGATATTCATTACAAAGCTATGGAGATACACAATTATAGACTACATCATAATTCTTCTGTTAAAGCTACAAAGCAACTAAATGACAAATATTTAAAAATTAATTAAGGTGCTAGCATTCTAGTGTTACATACCTTTGGAATTAAGTTAATTACTCAAGATTACCTAAACATCACTAACATCTTAAATCTTTTCAAAGCTTTGTAATTATAATTACAGATTGTAAAAATAATTTTGAAAGGTCAGTGCATACTACAAGTTCAATTACTTAAATAAGGTTAAGAAACTATAATTTGACCACTGCACAGTAATTAGGTATTGAAATAAAGTTTGCCATAATAATAGAATATGACAAAAATAAAATGTTAATGAATACTAACTGTTCTTATCATTACAGGCATGGTGTGCATGGTTCTATTTCCAGAACTCCAATAGCTAAGGCATGAGTTCAAGGGCAGCCTCAGACTACAGAGCAAGACTTTATTGAAAGAAAGAAAGAAAGAAAGAAAGAAAGAAAGAAAGAAAGAAAGGAAGAAAGAAAGGAAGGAGAGAGAGAGAAAGAGAGACAAGGAGAGAAAGGAAGGAAGAAATCTAGTCATATAGTAGCAACTTAATGTTGAACATTATATTTTTCATTTTTGAAATTTTATTACTTAAAAGAATATGTAAATTAATAAACATTTTAATTAAAATATCATTACATCCCTTCCTTTTTCTCCCTTACATTCCTCCCATGTCCCAGTTTCCAACTTCCGATATGTCCCCCAATTTTAAACTAATAGTCCCTTTTACTTTGAGTATTAGTGTCACATATGGGCATAATTATAATGCAAAAATATAAGTACAACCTGCTAAGTTCAATTTTGTCCCTTTTTTATGTGTATATGGTTTCAGCAATGGCCATTTGAAGTTGGATCATCAGTCTGGGACTCCCATCAGTCATTAGTTGCCTGTACTCTTTGTCTTTCGCTGCTAATGTTTCCATGGATATTGCCATGTTCTCAGTCTTATTTATGGGGCCACTGTTTCACAGGTGGCTTCCTGGTATTCTGAACCTTACAGTGCTCCCTGAACCATAGATGCAGCAGCTGTGGTATAGATAGATCTATTTCAGCTTGGCACCCACAATTTGAGAACCTCTACATTGTGTTGAGTTTGTTTTTCTGTGATAGACTCCTTTAACTGTAAAAGATGCATTATTGAAGAAGGATAGTAGCTACATTAATCTGTGGTATACAGATAAAATTTAGAACACACTAAAGAAATATACTGGCCCAGCAAAGAAGTGGAAGTAGATTCATTTCTAAGGTCTGTAACCACCTTGGCCCCAGAAATCTAGCTAGGATTCCAGTAATGGGTATGATCACCATCATAATGAGTAGGGCTGAAGTCTCACTAAACAGCCATCGGTTGCCACTGACATTAAGTGTAAATTTTCGAAACTTTATGCCTATGTTATCATTTTAATAATTTGTCGCTCCATTGGCTCTATAGCTTGGTAGCGCCATTTAAATGCTTCCCTCTCTTAAAGGTTCATAGTATTTTCTGCAAGCCTAGAACAAGATCACAGAGCAGAGGCGTTCAAACCTCCAGCTTGGTTCATGTGGCCTAAATGTGTGGCGTCTTCAGCAAGAGAGACCCATCCTCAAGCCCTAAGAAGGAACCAAGGGTTATATCAATAATCTCTATTGATTTGGAAATCAGTTGAACTATTTTACTGAATAATTGAAAAGATTTATTTTACCTAATAGTAGAGCACTTGAGGCTTTGTTTGTCTACAGACCTCATGGGAGCATTGTCAGTGCAAACAGCTTAACTTTTTTTTAAAGATATAAATATATTATATGATATATGTAAATGTAGTGTGTGTGTGTGTGTTTATAAACAGTCTTGACTATTTTGAATAGGGTGGCTATGAAGATTTCAAAGCAAGTGTCTATAAATTAGTACATTGAGACTTTTGGGCATGTGCCAAGGAGTTGTATAGTTGAATCATATGAAGATACATTTTTTTAGCTTTTGCAAAAAATTTCAGACTGATTTTCAGAGTGAGTGCTACAACTTAACTTTTTACCAACAGTAAATGGGAGGGGGTCCAATTTCTCCATAATTTCACCAGCACTTGCTGGGGTTTTCCCATGTGGCACCATGATCTTTTAATAAAATTCAACATGAATTTATGATAAAAGTCCTAAATATTATAGGGCTAGAGGAAATATACCTCAATATACAAAGGCTATGTATGACAAAACTATAGCCAACATTATCCTAAAGGGGGAAAAACTCAAATCAGTCTCATTAAAGGCAGGAATGAGACAGAACTCCCACCATCCCAACCCTTTTTGACATATTTCTGAAAAAAAAAACTATCTATAGCAAGAAGGAATTTTAAGAGATTCAGGCAGGAAACAAAATTCTGTACAGAATACAGAATTATACACAGAAATACAAAATTTCCACCAAAAACTTCTAGAAACATTTTTTAATGTCACCAAAGTTGTATGACACAAAATCAACTTATAAAAAAATCATTTGTTATATAATAACAATAAAAACAAAAAATAATACACTGAAAAGGAGATTACATTCACACTTCCATCAACAACAAAATACACTGGAGTACATATAAGGAAGGAGGTAAAAGACCTCTAGAAAAGAATTCTCAAATCTCTGGAGAAAGATTGAAAGACACTAGAAAGTGGAAAGACGTCCCATGTTTGGTAGAACTAATACTGTAGAAATGATCATCTTACCAAAAGCAAATTACTAATTCAATAAAGTCTCAATCAAAATACTCACCACCTTTTTCACAGAAGTAGGAACTAAATATTAAAATTCACATGGATCCAAAAGAGATCCAAATACACAAAGCAATCCTTAAGGAAGAAAAGGAAAAATACTGGATATATTGCCATTCCAGACTTCGGGATTTATTATAGAACTATAATAAAAGCCAATATGGTACATGCACACTATCAGACATGTAAACTAATGAAATAAAGTAAAAAAAAAACATAAGATGAGTGCTTGTAATTATAGTCATCTGATCTTTGACTAAGAGATAAAAAATAATCATACACTGGAAAAAAGACAGCATCCTCAATGAATTACTTGTGGATTACTGGATGTTCACATGCAGTGGTGTAAAATTAGAACCATATAAATCACTTAGCACAAAAAAATTAGCCCAAAGTTTGTCAAAGAACTCATCTTGAAATCTGAAACACCAGAACTGCTAGGAAAAATAGTACCTGACAAGATATAGTTACAGAGAAGGGATTTCTGAATAAGACTCCATTTACCCAAGAACTAAGGGCAGCAATAAAGTAATGGAGTATCATAAAGCCAAAAGGTTACAGCTCTGTGACCAATAAACGAGTGAAGAAGAAATTAAAGAAAAGGAAACATCACTGTCAGCTGCACATCTGACAAAGGATTTACTTTCAGAATACACAAAGGAACTAAAAATAACAGAGTCACAGATTTAAAAAAAAATCTAATTAAAAATGGGCTAAGGATCCAAACAGAAAGTCTTCAATAGAAGAAGTAAAAATTGCTAAGAAACACCTGAAAAAATATCCATCATTCTTAGCAATTAGGAAGATGCAAACTAAAACAACATTGAGAATTCATCTCATCCCAGTCAGAATGGCTGAGCTCAACAACCTACTCATTCTTGAAACGAGAATGCTATGACTTGTGGAGCCTTAATTAAGTTTTGCCATCTCCATGAAATTTCTCAGTACCACACAGTAACATCACGAAAAGCATAAATGACATCGATAAATAACCCTTTTCCCCACATCTTCCTTGAGATTTTTTTTATAGTTTCAAAAGGTAAGTCTGTGACTATATTGGTGGCAGTAAGGTGGCAGGCAGGCAAGCATGACTCTAGAGTGGTAGCTGGAAGCTTGTACCTGATCCACAAGTTAGGAAGAAAGAGCAGAGACAGACCGACTGACAGACAGACAGACAGACAGGCAGGCAGAGACAGAGACAGACTATGCTTGGCATGGGTTTTTGAAATCTCAAAGCCCACTCCATTGACACACTTCCTCTAACAAGTGACAAAACATTCATATATGTGAGCTTATGAGATCCATTCTTAGGCAAACAGTTGCCTTGGTCATGGTGTTTTATCATAGCAATAGTAACACTACTAATGCAAAAGTTGGCTCCAGAGAGGAAGGTATTCTGTAATAGACAAGATCACATTCATTTTTTTAAGAAAGTTGGAGGATTTTGGAAGTTGGAACTAGGAAAACCCCTGAACACTGTAATCAGAGATTAATAGGCCTTTCTAGTAGGAAACTGGAAGACAGTAGTTCTGACACTTGTATGTACTGTGGAGACCTAGGTCAAGAGCTTTTACAGGGGAACATATTAGCAATTGAGATAGATATCATGTCTCTGGTAATTTGGCAAACTTTGTGGTTGCTTTCTGTCATTGTCCTAAGAACTTACCTGATGATAAATATAAAAGTAATGGACAAGTTGCATTAATGAAGGAGATTTCAAGACATTATATTGACTTCACATGATTATAAATAATCAATAAATATAGCGAACAGGTATACAGAAAACAGAAAACATGGCAGAAATAAATATAAAACCTTCAGTTTATGTAGGAAGGAAACATTGGTAAATTAATGTTGAAGCAAAGGCTCATACTTTCAGGGAAGTGAGATTATCTCTGCTTATGAGAGACCTCTTACTCAACACTTCAATGAAAAAGGGATGGCCTTAAACACACGCATGTGTGTGCATATGCACGCATGCGCGCGCGCGCACACACACACACACACACACAAACATATATATATATATATATCAGTATACATGCAAATTCTGTACCTTCTAAATGTCTTCAATACATTCTTTATTATTTTGGTATATGGTTTATATATGTCCTTTGTCTAAGAGCCTGCATAAATACAGCGACCATGAAAACCTCCATTTGGCTGTATAAAAACAACTACTCTGATGTCATACTATCCAAAGCATCCACAACACCACACAACACCACAGACCCACTGACACAGGTATTCCGTATAAAAGTAAACTGCATAAACTAAAGCAACAATATTACGGTCCACTGTGAGCCATCACCTGAAGCCAGGAGCAAGAACTAATTTCTGCATCCACGCATTGAAATCTGGCTGCTTCCCCCATGCTGAGGTCATCCTTTCTACATGCATCTTGTTCAAAAACTATACCATGACTGTCTCCTTATTGGTTAATATGACACTTCTTAAGACCTCCTGAGTTGGACATATTTTTCCCACCCCTCCAAATGTGTTTATTTCAAAATTTATAGGATATCCTTGGGTCCAAAGGGTTGGGGTTAAACAGAGGAAAGCGACTGAAACTTAGTTCCTCCTCTGGAACTTACCACTTTTCTGTAGAAAAAAAATGAATGAAGAGGAGATTCTATGGAGTTATAAGAGAAAACTTTCCTAGAACATACCTAAGACACCAACAGGCAGCACTTCTCCCCCTAACATAAAGGACACTTCTGAGTCTAGTCTCTCTCTCATTATTTTCACCATGTGGGGACAGACGCTTATGAGTAACTCGACCTTTGCAGCATTTCTGGCTCCCCTTTTCCTTGTTTGCTGACAGAGAATGTGAAATCAGCTGAACATCTCTCTGTGACATTGAATTCCTTTCCCGTTAAAGGAGGCACACAGATTCATGGGCAACAAGCACAGCCTCGGGAGGTAAGATACTTGACACAGAGACTGGAGGAACTGAATTCAATGTCCACACAAAAAAGTTATGTATGGTGGTACGTCCCACTAACCATTGCCTAGAGAAACAAAGGACTCACAGATCCCTGGGACTTACTGGCCAACCAGTGTTGTAGTAGCCAAAACTGGTATGATCCAGTTTCAGTGAAACAATCTGTCTCAAGACATATGGTGGAGTCTGACTGAAGAAGACACCCAAGTTTACTTCTGGCTTATAAGCACAGGTTTACATATATGCGCATGCGCACACAAACACACAAGCACACACGTACACACGCATGCACGCACGCGCGCAGTCAAGAGTCACCACTTTTTTGAACCCGAGAAAAGACACTTCCACAGCCTCACTGACTTATTTCAAAGAGGAAGCCTCGATTTTCACCTAACTTTCATTCATGGAAACAGACACCTTGAAAATCACTTAATCTTTCATTGAAGTTTAAGGCACAGATATTCACAGATTTTTTTTTCATTTTTTGAAACACATAATCTGAAACTGCTTTTAAAATGTTTTTTAAATAATTTTATCTTACTTATAATTTCTATGGCAGTAGCCTTGCAAATTTGCTTCAGCCTTGATCATGTGTATCATAAAACAAGCACTTGGAAACTTATCGCAAAGCATGTTCCATTGCTCAGACAATAATCTTGCAAGAGACATCTTATTCTTTCCGCTTACTACAGGATGGTGCAATAAAGAGAATGTAACATTTTGGTTCCTGAGCCATTTTATCATTTTGAGCCACTTCAGCATTGCTCTGTGAGAATTTCCAAAAGTATGAAGATCTCTCTCATCTTGGTCAGAAATTTATTTTTTCTAATTTACTAAAACCTCTCATTAATGTCTGAGAAAAGAAATGCAAAAGTAGTTTTCATGATAATATTTGTACTAGGTGGTGACAGTGTCCTTTTTAAAAATGAAGAAATTACAGCTGCCACAATATACATTCATACAAGTAACTTTCAAAATCACATTGAAATATGATGGTAATTTATATCATATACCCATCCCTTACTTTAGAACAGTTGAATTACTACTTATTGTATCTGGCGTGAGAGAAATATCTTTCAATGTGGATGATAGCATAAATAGTATGCATATATATTCAGACATATGTATATCCATCTACATAGAAATCACCAGTTTCAGATAATTGAAATAATAACACGGCAAACATTGGCTAGTTTGAATTAAAAAGTAAGTACAATTTTGAAATCACTTAAGGAAAACAGAATAATCAGGAAAAAATACAGTATTGGGCACAGAACACAGGCATGGATGTCTTATGAAAGCATTCATGTACTCAAGCAGAAAAGTGTTGTAAAAACTTCAAATATAATCACTCGGGGTTTCACTTATTTACAGTGTTATGAAAGCAGAAAACCATGTTAACCCATCAGCTATTTTGTCAATGAGACATGGAACATTCCACGGGAACTTTCAGTGGGACAGAAAAAACATGGAAGTGCTATCCACACCATTACTCTATGCATTTACGAAGAGGAGGCACAGAATTTAGTCTGGGTTTATCTTTGTTATAATTGAAGCTTTTTTGTGGAATCTTCCAAGAAAAATAATATGGCATGGCTGTTAATGAAATTGTGATCACTAGAAAATACAATACTTCCTTTTATCTGTGAATATGTATATAATTATATGGTCCTTAACATAATATAATATAATATATGTGTGTGTGTATAATGCATTAAAGTTGATAATTATAGCAAAGATAGAACCCAAACTAAATTCTTTGTATCATCTCTATGAATACATATAAATATGATATTTCTAAAATATTACCACAAATATTCATTGGTCATAACTATGTATCTTCTATGTGCTATTGTACTATCTCCAAAATTAAAAATTAAAAATGAGCTGCTCATCTCAAGCTGTTTGCAGTCCAATTGATGTGAATATGCACAGCAAACATTAAAAGAACAGATTATTTTCACTGCAAGATAGAGGAGTGTGAGAAATACTAGAATGCAAAAAAAAAAATAAGGTATACAGTTGTACTGAGCAACCAGTTTTCACAAATAAAACCTTTGGAAAATCCCAGTGTAGAAAATTTTCATTTGAGCTGAAAATTATAGTGGAGAAACGATTTAAAGCTGGGACAAATAGGCTTAGGAAGAAACACATAATTTATACAAAAACTGAATGCTGATAAGAAGGGAAACTGTAAAGAACACGTGTGCATGTGTGCAATACAATGTAATATGTAATGTACACTTTAATATTAGAGAGCCCTTTGTCTATCTGTGTCTTTGTATATGTAAATGTGTTTCACACAATAAGATGAAGCTTTTAAAAAACACTAAATTCTTCCAGCAGGTTCTCTGGAATCTGGAGTGTTTCCAGGCTTTGGATTGAGCAACTGATGTAGAACCTGTCAGATCATACAATGACATGCAATTAGAGTTGTTTTCTAAGGAGACCCATGTGTACTATTAATATTGTTTCTATGGACAAACCTGGCTGACATGTTTGATAGTGTTATTTCAAAATAATCGACAATAATAATTGATGATAATTGAAATGATCACACAAAAAACAAACTTGGATGCGTTTGATAAGAACCTTACTTTTGGTGTACATCTAAATATTCAATGGATCAAACTAATCATTATTTCGATCTATGTGTTTGCTCGTTCATCTATGTCAACTCAGGGCTCCCCAAATGATTTCTTTGTGGCTACTTAAACTTAAAAGTGGCCCAGGCCTTTTGTCTTTTGTTAGACTTGTTTCACTTGTTTCCCCAGGATGTGTTAGTTTAATACTTATTTCTAAGAGCATATTCTCCTAGACACATTAAAAGAGTGAAAGTGTATCAAATTATAAGGTGATAAAATTTTAAACTCACAAATAAAATTTTACTCTCTATATCGAGGAAGCCATGTTCCATGTCCTTTACTGAATTACTAAAATGGCTTTTTAATGTAAGTTCTTATTTCTATTTCACTCTGTATGCTGCAGTAAATTAATCATTGTAATTTATATTTGATGGAGCTATTTTAAAGTGTTTGCCAATAAAATACACAAGAAATATAACACAAAAATCAAACAGTTCTTTATATGAGGTATATAATATAATGGAAAGGGCTCCATTGCTTATTAAATGAAAATGTAGTAAAATAATTATGTATTCTTGGTAAGAAAAATACTATAAAATTGAGCAAATATTGATATAGTAATACACTGTGAAATCAGTCTCAACTAAGGTAAAACATTTTGCTAGAAAGATACACATTGTGTGTGTGTGTGTGTGTGTGTGTGTGTGTGTGTGTGTATGAGTGTATGTCTCTCTCTCTCTTTCTGTGTGTGTGTGTCTGTGTGTGACCATAGAGTTTAAAGAACTTTACAGTTCTTTAAAAAGTAAAAAGATATTGAAAATCTCACATAGATTCAAAATACTTTCTCCTTTCCAGAATGCCTTCTGTCTGAAACTATTATTAGCTGCACATATTAAATTAATAGCCCAAAGCAATAAACAGTCCTAGATTTAAAGTTTGTGACTTCTATCTTTTAATATTAAAGAAAAAAATTGTTATGAGAAATTTTGTTTTCTGAAGGATACACATAGAAGTGCATAGAAGCAAGTCCTTTAAAAAGGCCATCTGAGAGTAAGAGAGGAATAATAGACATGTAGATATTGCAATTTGACAACAAGTCAACAATCAATACTTAGTAGACTAACCATTTTGGCATGAAAACCCTTGTGGAAACATGTCTAAATACATTTAATGACATAACCCACGAAACTAAAACATGTAAGGTTAGCCTGTCTGCACAGGGAGACAACTGCTGCTTGTAATTTTAAAAACAGGCTACCACCTTTTCCAGGAGCTCTGACCTCTCCAGGTTCCCTTTGCTCTGTCAGGTTTAGCCCAGGATCGATTTCAACCATCCCCCAACTGAAGAAAGCCAGGAGCTGCTGCCTGAACTCCACCAGTTCCCTCTTCCTTCTCTTTTGTTCCTCCCTGCAGCTAGCTTCACCAAGCTGCCAGCTACTGGCCAGGCTTCTCTCTCTGCCCACATTTGCTCAGCAGATGAAAAAAAATACTCAGACAACTTTATTATTTTATAACTTGCAGATAGCACAATTGCGGGGCATAGAATCTTCTGCCGTATATCAGTTATCCTGTATCAGCCAGCCTCTTCAGACCTCCTCCGCTAACCATTGGTGGCAAAGGCCGCTGGTTATATCTTCCCCAAGATCTTACATCGTTGTTTCCCTGCTTCTCCTTCTAAAACATTGTTGAAAAAGCCCCTGCATTCCCTGTGTCTCTTTTTCTTCCTTGGACCATGAAGTTCCACCTGTACCCTTCTCCCAGCAATTAGCTCTTAGCTTCTTTATTGACCAAATAAACAGACTTTAGTATCAGTACCTCCCTCCACAGAAAACGCATCTTAAAAATAAATGAACATTTAAATAAGGACAAAGCTCTGAGGCACTGAAGAAATCATGGTTAATACCATGTGCACACATACAATGTCTGACATATTACAGAATTAGTCACATGCCTGTTGTGTCTTTAATATGCATTATAATAATATATCTTGCCCTCTTATGCATGTAAATTTCTGGCTCGAGGGGATAGACAATTGCCTGCTTCAGGAAATTCCAATTTGGTGGACCAGGTGTGATTCTTACCCAAGTCGCCACACTGAAAGTTAGGCTAATACCTATGGTGTTTTTATACACAGATATGGAAGATTAAAAACAAAAGATTGCACTCTACTTTTGAATGGAAAATGCATGATAGATAGTTATATTCTCTTTTGAAAGACAGGCCTGGGATTTTTGGGCTCTCGCATACAGCCCAGCCCTTCCTAGTGCCAGGCAAGTCACATTTCCAAGCACAAGCATCCCTGATGGCTGGCACCATTTCTTCCTAAAATGTGGAGTGATGTAAATCTTTCTGGAAATTGTGCTCTCCACGGAGATGCCAACTGGTTTTAAAGCCTTCTTCTGACCTGGGATGTTAATTCAGCAATATTAGGAAGAATTCACATAGGAACAAAAATGTTTTCTCCAGGGTCCCAGCACACCTAAGTTACACAGCTACCCATTGTAGTAAAAGCTGTCCATCAATCAATGGAAAACTGGGGCAAGAATAGGAAGCATTGAATGGAGGACTTCTCATTGGGGGAAAAATTGTAAGCCAAATCATGATTGCAGAATGACACAGTTACCCAAGGACATCTAATATCAAGAGGAAGAATTAGAGGGAAAGAATGGCAGCTATATAGGTGGAGATTACGGCTCTGATAACAATAGTATATCAAACCACTGTGAGCACGGGGAAATAGGACATGTACTTAGAAAGACCTCATTCTAAGAGGCCTTGCATATTGTTTTTCTAAACACACAGTCATGAAGTCCTGTGCACTATTTGGTGTGTGGTATGTAAGTACTTATTCTTTTTGTTTGTTTGTGTGTTTTCAGACCTTTTCAATAATAACTTCCTTTCTCTCCCACCCATGTACTTTGCCTTTGACATTGTTTATTAAGCATAAATCTGCAGCTTCAGATTATATTCAAGTTATTCAAAGATTACAGGTTTCTTCAGATGATGTGATAGAGCTCACCTTCTATAGATTTGGGCTTGTATTTTGTCTTTTAATATTTGTATCATTCATATATTTTACGTGCTTTTTCCTGTATTATATAAGGCAAGAGTATATTTCCCAGTACCTCATTAAAATAATAAATACAAAGATAATCACCTACTCTAAGCTTTACATATTTCTATCAAATAATATAATCTATGACTATTTCTGTAGGCCCTGATAAATCAATTCCTATTCATTTTCAATTACCATGTCAGTATGACATTTCTGTCAGACTTCTGGCTTTGTGCAATGCCTTTATGTCTGGCAAAACAGTGTCCTCTCCCATGGGTATTTCAGCACCTGTAAAATAGTATACATCTGCAATTAGTATAATAAATATATCTATTACTTTACATCTATATTTTAAGTGTTTCTTGTTGGTTCTTTCAACTTTTGATTTCTCCCTCCCCTCTCTGTACAACAGTCATGACTTTTGGCTGGGCTTAAAGTCTGCATTTCTCCACTTTCATGGACTCTGGGAAGGCATCTGCATGCACATTCTAAAGAGGTCACTAGAGACCATCTTTTCAACTGTGACTCCAAGTTAAAGATTGATGCTGTAGCTGCCTTGTTGACCAACTTCTGGTGGAAAACACTGACATCTGGTCTTATGTCTTTCATAATTTATGGCTGCTAATTTCTCTTTTTGTATCACTTTTCTCTTTGTATTTTATTACCTCAGTTTGGCTTAGCAAATATATTTGAAAATGTGTACTTTCTTCAAGTCTTCTAATGGTCTCCATTCTTAAGATTTAATTTCAGCCCTCCACGGCACCTCTCTAAGACCTTATTCCAGACAGCCAATCCCAGCTACTAGATTCAACTCCCTCACCATAAAGTTATCAGACCATTGATTCATCAGCAAATTAATCTGGGTGTGAGATTAGAACACAAGGCCCATAAAACTTTACCAACTGAAGTCAACACTTTAAGTGATGAGCCTTTAGAGGTCATATTTCATGTCTTAATTTCCTACTACTCCGATGAGACTTGACTAACTTATGGAAGAAATGGTTTAATTTCAGCAGGAACCTGATCACATGGGGTGGAGGTCACTAATAACCATCCTGATCCAAAAAGCATGGGAGGAAAGTAACTGAAAAATTGTATGAATTTTGAAATTCAAAGCCTGTCCCCACAGCCAGTCCCATCCTGGGACCAAGTGTGCAAATATTTGAGCCTACAAAAAGCCATTCTCATCCAGACCACTAAACTTCCTACCTATACAATAATAATGATTTTATGTTAATAAAACTTTAAGAATAATATTTTTCCACCACTTTCATTGCCCTTTTGGGATTGAATACATTCTTTATTTTCCCAGCAATCTCTCTTAAAAAATTCTTTAATGAGTGCCCATGGTGTGTAACATGTATTCATTATTTCAAAATAACATTTTCCCAAATAGTCATTGTAGCAGAATGAAGCTGAAGTTTGATAGTACAGGATTAAATTGGTAAAAGGTTTTTAGTAGACTGAGAAAATGGCAAAGTATTAAGTAAGAAGCCAACAAGAAAAAGCTATGTGAAGACCTATGAACTTCCAATACCCCCAAAATTTAACTATACAAGACATTAGAATAGACATGGCAGGGGAAAGAGTGGGACAATTCAGAGGATTAAAGGTTTAAGTAGGCAGAAAGGGCATTATGAAGAGGAGGAGTAATGAGTAGGCTAACCCAAACTTGCGATGCAAGAAGAAACTTATGGGAATTAACTAACATACAAGTTAACTGAGAAAAAAACTAAGGGAAGTAAATTCAAACAGAAGTTTTCTGCACAGGAGGATAAGGCTACCCTAGAGGACATGGATTTTGAAATAAGAATTTTCAGTGTCAGGCAGTTTCCTATCATTTAAGTAGTACTGAGAGCTCAGTTATACCTGGGTTATCTGTATCAGTCTCTCAACGGCCCATAGTAGATGAACTTCACAGAATAGAGAGACCATTAAAAGTCAGTGGATCTGAAGAGAGGGAACTGAGTAGAAGAGGGGATGGGGAGAAAAAAGGGGACATGAGTGAAAGGGCTGGGGGAAAGAAAGGAAAATGATGGGGAGACATATCTAGAGATCTGAGATTGGGTAGTCTACTGGAAGGATATGGGGGTTACCCTAGCTCAGACTCCTCCTATAACCAGGCAAGAGGTAACAGTGGAGAAGGAAACACCTACCTATACACAAAACCTTCAACCCAAACTTTGTTCTGCCTAGATGTGCCGGGATAAAGATGGAGCAGAGACTGAGGGAATGGCTAACCAATGGTTGGCCCAACTTAAGACCTTTCCCTTTGGGAAAGCTAACCCCTGACACTATTAACAATATTCCTATGTGGTTTCAGGCAGGAGTTTCTCATAACAGTCTTCTGCAGTGCTTCCTTTGGAAGCTGATGGAAACAGATGCAGATACCCACAGCCAAACCATAGGCAGAGCTCTGGAGGTCTTTTGGGAGTGTGGGAGGAAGGATTGAGGGACCTGGAGGAGTCAGGGGCACCTTAAGAACTACAGAGTAGACTAACCATCTGAGCCCAATGGGGCTTAGAGAAACTGAACCACCAACCAAAGAGCACACATGGAAGGAAACTATGCCTGAGACACATATGTAGCAGATGTGCAGCTTGTTCTTCATGTGGTTCCCCTAACAACTGGAACAGGGGCTGTCTGACTCTGTTGTAGGGCTTTAGATCTTCTTTCCATTATGTTGACTGCCTAGCCTGGCCTCAGTAGGAGAAGATGCCATTAGTTTTGCTGCAACTTGATATGCCTGAGATTATTGGTACCCAGAGGGAGAAGAGAAGGAGAAATGGGAGAATGGGTGGGGGAAGGGTGGGACTTGGAAGAGAGGAGGAAGCAAATAAATAGATTAATGAAAAAAAATAGTTGACATGGAGATGTGTGAAATGCTGATTTCTGGATATGACATGGTCATCACTTACATCAATTCATGTTGTCTATGGTTAGTACCACAAGAGGTATTTAAGGTAAAGCTAGTAAAACATTCACTGTGGACACGGAATGGACTTCTGAGGCCCTACACTTTACAGAGAAGCTATTGGCCGTTGGTGGATAGAAACAGAAAGAGAAAGGTGAGAGAGGAGACAGGTGAGGGGATGAGTAAACTAGGGACTCAGAGAGTGGAAATGGTGGATAAATATGATCAGTTTATAAGTATAAAACATTCGAATATTAAAAGATAAACTGTTTGCTGTTTTCATGGATAGAAGAATTTAGGAATCCTAGCAATGAATAGTGGAGAAGATAGAGAAGATATAGAAAACAATGTCATTTCTTATACTAGAAAATAAAGATTTTGACAGACTTGAACTTAAAAACAGAATTTATTCATGAGTATTTTTAAGTGATCTTGGCAATAAATTTTCCACAGAGTAAAGGATACCGATGTAGGAATTACATAAATCTAGGAGTATTGGAATTGAGTAACATATACCAATGACATTGAAATCTAGTGGTAGAATACAGGTTTTAAAAAGAGAGAGTGACTTGGACATACAAAAGAAAACAACAAAGTGACTCTACACACTGACACTGTGTCACAACTGACATAAGGGCTTTATACAGGCTTTAGGTTGGAAGCTTATCTGTCTCCTAGAAAAGGCTCCCCAGGGACTACCGTTAGGAACCCACTCCTTAAAAAAGGACTCTTGGAGTATGTGTTCTATACTCTCTTGTATTTATTATACTCCAATTGTGAACTAGAATCCTATGTTTATGGTAGAAGAATCTATGAACTGCATATTAAGTGTATACTATGTATCTCATATCAGCTTCACTTCCTCTACAGAACTTTGAAGAATTTTATTAGTGTTGTCTTGTGCATTGTATGTTGTTTAAAACATGCAATACATAGAAAACAGTGAAAAACAGTAATAATTGACTAATACAATCAGAAATCATGATGTTAAACAAAGATTGTTCCATATTTAAGTTGATTAACTGAATTATAGAAGATTGTAACAATTGTATTGGTACTCAAAATATTTTTTTCACTTATACAGTGATTGAGGTTAAAATGGTCATATTTACAGATGCATCAGTAATATTTCTTATACTGTAATAACAGAGACGGCATAATGTTGATTAAAACCATCTGTTAATTTAAGAATTTATTTGTGAAAGTTTTATTTAAGGCTCATATTTCACTTTTGCTGAAGCAAGTTCACTAATAAATGTATGCAAAGGACCATGGACTCCGATTTGAAAACATAGCTGCTCTCTACCGTGGCATTCCATACAACCAGCAAGCAATAGAAACAACCTAAATGTCCATCGTTTGACTGAGGATTTAGAACTGATGATATTCACACACCACAATGGCCATGTATTCGTCCACAAAAAAAATGTCACTTCTGACAACAAGGATTAAACTTGGAAATCATATTTAGCGAGGATAAGGAAAGAGAGCAGAGTCACATGACCTCACTCAGCTCTATAATTAGAAGAACTGAGCTCACAGAAGTTCAAAGTAGAATTGTGGCAACCATAAGCTGTCAGGAATACGGGAGGGGCAGGGATAGGCACGAGTTGACCAATGGACAACAAGCTAATCATGTGGGAACAGCTACCACTGAGTACTTGATTGCTGACAACAGTTATGTAAAATATGTTTCCAGAAGCCACAGAGAGAGAATCTGTCTTCAATGTAAAGAGAAAGAACATGCTTAAAGATATATTTTAACCTGATTGAAGCAACCTACGATGCACACATGCATCAAAATATCACACATTACCCAACTAATATGTAAGATTTTACATTTCTATGTATTGTTTAAATGCTACTATAACATTTAAAAGATCTAAAGAGTATATTCACTTCAGACTATACACTAGACTGAGTAAAAGAGCTAAATACTGATGTTAAGCCATCTGGTATAACTGAAAAAAAGAAGTCCTTTCAGAACTATGATTGAAAAGATCATTAATAAATGAATAAAATGGAAGTGGGTTCATTATTATTAATTTATGTTTAACTTCACATGAAAAATTGACAGATTTCAGATTTCATTAACATGATTGAGATTGCTATAAAAAGAAAAGAAAAAAGAGTACTGGAAGACAGGACTTGCTCACCGAAAAAGCAGGCTAAATTAATAAGTTCATTTATTCAATAAATTGATTACACCACCCAACCTGCCAAGTCTAGGCTCATGTAATACTGGATTTGTCCCTATGCACCTTGGATGTGGATATTCTTGATATTACAGAGTGCAGTAGAATTCTCCTTTACATATTCTTGCCATTAGAAAGGTTCCATTCTTTTGGAATCTTCGTCAGTGAGATATGTAAATTTAGAGAGTTGGTATCTTCAGTCATTAATGTTTCCATGTGTTTTTTCTTTTAATGGGAACGTTAAACATTCAATTGTTTAGCAGAGATTAAAGAACATTGTATACCATAGAAAAGGGCTAAGGGCAGAGGAAAATGAATATGATATAATATGAGTTATTTTGTCCCACAGTTCAATGAAGCTGACAGTTTTGAAATTCATAGCAGTGACATTAAGTCAAAGAAATATGTTATAGGGATTCTAATACTATTAAAATAAACCCCAAAGAAGTGAACATTTACAATAAAATTGAACATCTACAATACAAATCCTGTAGTTAAGGCTAAGGATTCATTGAAAAAAGCCCTATATGAACCATGGTAATAGGTGGGATTTTTCTGTGAGGCTTTCATCTTAAAAATATCCGAGAGGCTATATGCATGCAGTCTTAATAACATGGCTGCCTCAACCAGACCTGAACATGAATGACACTCACAGATATATCATCATGATGGAAGAATTCTCACAGGATTCCAACCCTTTACAAAGACTCTGAGAACTAAAGAAGGTTAAGCATCTATGAAAATCGTATTCCCCAGGAAAGTGTTGATCAAATAATTGGTTATCCAATACCAAATTTGTCAGCCCTGAAACCCTACCCATACAAATAACATTATAAGGATTAAGCAGATTGTATTTATATATTTAGCAATATATATTTGCAAGGATCCATGGAAGGTTGGGAGACAGGGAAAGGAAATGGGAAAAAGATGTTAATTTCAAAAGGTTAAAAATTATATGGTAATATTATAAACAACTAGAAATCATGAAAATGGAATTTACTCCCCAATAAAATCAAGTAAGTTCTATCAATGTAGTCAATAGTTTGGTTTTCAAAACCAATAGAAGGTTTTCAACCCCATTTCTTACCTGGATGCATAATTAAAATCTCAGATTCTATATGAATGACATATAAAGCTATTACCATTTGTCCTGGTAACCCACCCTAAATTACTGAATGGTACTCATGCTTTCTAAGATGGGTAAGCTCTATTAGTTTATTATCTATAAGTGCTATTTGATTTAAAAGGTAAAGTTAATAAAAATATTAAAGGCTCCTATGGATACTACAGGCAATGGTGACTTATATATTTATAGGTTGTATGAAGAATTAAACATGTATAAGATATGACTGCAATTATTGTAGATATAGGTAATGAACATGATTTCTGCCTCTTGTTAGAATATATTAACAAACTAAATTAATAATTTGTCTTAAATCCTGTGAAATAGTCACCTATGCCTAAAATAGACTCCTGCCCACCGAAAACAACTACACAAATAACAGTTTTAGTGACTTCCAGAAACACACTGAGGAAATGGAAAATATTGTGAACTTGAAACAATGTATAAATAGGGAATAAATGTTCAAACCCAGGAGGTTTTGTGTAGGATCACTAACACTCTGGAAAGCTAATCGTTTTGCTATAGCTTGAACATTTTTTTTGGAATTCCTGTCTTAGATATTTAGTCCTCAAAGCAGCAGCCTTGGGAAGTAGCTAGTCTTTCTTAGAGATCAATGTGTTTACTGCAATAGGTCTGTTCTCTCTCCATGGGGTAGTCATAAAAGTGAACCTGTTCTGGGCTCTCACTTGCAAATCAATCTCCTATGTTTCTCTCTGTCTCTCTCTCTCTCATCCCCACTCTTTCTGTCTTTGCATATGTGTGTGAGAGTGTCTGTCTGTCTGTGTCTCTGTGTATGTTCCTGACTCCTCTATGTATGTCTCTATATGTGTCATTCTTTGTGTCTCTGTCTTTGTCTCTTTCTGTGTGTGTTTCTGTGTGTGTGTGTGTGTGTGTGTGTGTGTGTGTGTGTGTGAATGTCTCCGTATCTCCAGCTCATCTTACTTGGACCCCTCATCCCCCCCCCCATATAGAGCAACGAAGCAGAAGATCCTATCAGATATTAGCACCTTATGGAACTTCCTGGATTTCAGAATGTGAGAATTGTTTATTCTCTTGGTAATAGTAACACACACACACACACACACACACACACACACACAGACACACACACACCACTATAAAAATTAAGTACACTGTGGAAAGTACAATGATAAAGATAGAATCTAGGCCTAGGAATGATAAGGCACAGATTCAATCACTTCTGGATGCAAGAAATCCCATTGTACTTATGGACATGTGAAAACACTCCTGAGACCTAGCAAAGTGAAGATGTGGGTGGATCAAAGCTGCAATCCAAGTCCTCTGGGTCCCTTTTGTTGATATGTATAACACCTCCACATCATACCATTTACAAGCCAGCATCAGCTCTGGTTTTGAAATGGGCTTTGCTTAGACTTTCCAGAATCATTTTGCTTGCAAGCAAGGTGAATTTTGAGTGTCCCTTAAGGGTTGTGAGTGTGGGCTGTATTGGACAATCTGTCCATGATTACCAGGCTGTGGTCTTCTTGCTGGGTTTTTTTTTGGGGGGGGGACTTCTTCAAGTTTTTCTCTGTGGGATCTGAGCCCAAACAAGCATATTTGGGAACTAAAAGAAACTATGTTTTATGTTTGGAAAGCAGAAGAGTATGAGTGAAGTAGGTCTTTGGAGCCAGGAGAGGCACGTGGATGAAGGCAAAAGTCTTCTAGAAACAGAAGAGTAAGTAAAGATCCCCATCCCAGGTTTCCATAGACCCTACCCGTTTCTCAAAACAATTCTTGACTCTATTAATGTTGTCCATAGAATATATAATTGTCAGCCATCCCAGGATTGCCCCAGTGCAAATAACTTCTTGCTCAAAGACTATTTATTTTCAAAATGCCACAACACTAAGATTTCCTAAATCAAGTATGTCAAGATCTAGTTGTGTCAGCTTCTAACAATTGAAAAGGAATACTGTTGCTCCAAATTTCCTTATGTGAGCAAAAATGGTCTGGAGCCCAAATCACTGCTATGTGCTTCTCTTTTTCCCCCTTCTTCTTCCATACATTCTTCCTAACACATGATGTTTTAAGGAGCGTTCTAACCAACACCTTGAAAGTTCAGCTACACTCTTGTAGACGGTTTTGAAATGCCTACCCTGTGACAAATCAATACTACTAAATTGTATTTATCTGGTATACACTCCTATTGTTTTTAATAGTAAAATGGGTTATTTCCTTATAAATATAGCATGAAAGTTTAGAAAATGATAATACCCCATCTCAACTGGTGAATAACCTTTCCTATAAAGCATACATGAAACATAAGAAAATTATAACCCCAAAATGCTTATGTAATCATTTGTATGTGTTGACATTCCCATGCTAGGTTGCTAAAAACTGAAAACATATGAAAGAGAGGACTATAATTAAAAAATGATATTAGAAACCCAGTAATCAAATTTTAGTTACTAATTAAATTGTAAGAACCAAGAAGGGAAGATATGCTGCTAATCAAAATAATGAAGATAGAATGAGAGATTAACAATAATACTGGGGGTTGGGGATTTAGCTCAGTGGTAGAGTGCTTGCCTAGGAAGCGCAAGGCCCTGGGTTCGGTCCCCAGCTCCGAAAAAAAGAACCAAAAAAAAATAATAATAATACTGAAAGGAAATAAGGAAATTAATATTTTAATACATAAAATATGAGTGAAATTTGGTAAACTCTTTAAAAGTTGTAAAAGAAAGAAAAAACCAAGAGCTATGTGTTTGTGAACTACATTTTCAATATTAACACAGTGGGAAAAAAGCTTAAGTATGACCTTATTTCTATCACACTGTTTTTGCTATCCAAACGTCGATGGTGAAACCATTGATAAGCACAATCAACAACAGCAATGCGTCTTTATATGTAAGAGAAAGAGACTCCAAAAGCATAGACAAAGTGGAAGAATCACTAAATACAATATGCTTAAACCAAAAAGAAATAAAGTAGGATAATCTCTTTAACTGGAACACAGCTAACAATAGCAGCTAAAATGAAAAGAATTACAAAGGAAATATCTAATTAGGAAGGATTGAGAACTGAAAAATTATACTGGATCATACTAAATTATAATTACATATTAGGCAAAAATATTGCATTCTTATTTTAGCACAGCTAGGTTATCAGGTACTTAATCTTATTAAAACCAAATGGAAATTAGAATAAAATATATACATTTTCAAAATTTCTAGAATAACATTTAGAGAATTCTAGATTTTTTTTAAAAGGAAAAGATATCTTACTACAGAAGCTAGAAGGATATATGAGTTGAAAAAATACTGCCCAGTCCTGCATGGTCATGGCAGGGAGGCTGTGACATGGTTCCCACCCCTGGAACAGAGCCAGTAGGGTATGGAACTCCATCATTGTTGATAGTTGCTGGGCATGAGTGTATGTGTGTGTGTGTGTGTGTGTGTGTGTGTGTGTGTGTGTGTGTGTGTGTAGCACTCATGTGCTTCATGTTCCTCCTTTGGGAAATATTCTCCCTGCTAAGGTTATTGGGAAATATCCTCTCTGCCAAGATTAATGATTCCTTGGTAATTGTAAACAGCACAAATACAAGAGGGGAGGGTGTAGCTAATGTCTCATCAAAAATAGTAAATACTGTGACCTTCAGGACAACCCTTAAGGCTGTGGGAAAGAACTCTGAAAACATGAGTTCAAAAATATATAATATCTCAACTATGTGAAATATAAAGATACAGTAGGAAATAATGTATGAGGGACTTCATGTACCTAAAAGGACAGAGGCAGCTGCACTATAAGCCAGCTTGTCAGAAAGATACAAAGGCAGGCAGATAGAAAGAGAGGCAAATTCCTGAGTTCAAGGTCAGCCTAGGATAGAGTGAATTTAGGCCCATGTTTGGTAGGAGGGGTAATCTCAGAGCCAGATCCCACCCAATGAGCTTATTTTCTGTGCTTTTAAAAGGCTAGCAGATCTCTGAGTTCATTTGCAATGTGCTTGCTGTCTTTTCCTAGGAGTCAGGGGGCCAAGATAAAAAAAAATGCAATTTTTTGCGATAATCAAAGACAAACCTGAAGTGGATGATCGAATAACTATGTAAATAAAAGAGTGGGCTTTGGTCTGTAACAGCTGAGCTGTCTGGGGATCTTCAGAAAGCTGTCTCCAGCAGAACACAGGCTGTCAGCTTGTACCCATGATTGGACTTCAAGTTGTGCTTTTTGCCACTCCCAAGAACACTCCTTCCTCAGAAGCCCTCTCCAAGCAGAAGGTGGTCCTCAGCAAACTACTTCTTTACGTCAGTGGGAATTCATTTTGATCCCCAGCATGATCATGCAAAGCTGGGTAGAGTGGTAGTATGAGCAGCAGTGGGGAAATAGAGACAGAAGGATCCATTGAGCTTCCTAGCAAAACCAGCCTACCCCAATCAGAGAGTTCATGTATCCAATGAAAGCTTTACAGTGGATGACATTGAGGAAAGGTAGGTGAGACAGCTTTGGTCTTCACACACAGACATATTTTCATATACACATGCACATGCACACACACAAAACAAAGAAAACCATGTAAATTATCTCCATAATCTGTAACAGCCTCAACATTTATTTAAATATAAGATAAGAAAAAAGCCAAAGTAAATAATTTCAAATCTCATTTAAATGCCCATAAAATACAGAAAGTTCGTTCCTGAATTCACTTAAGAAATCACAACATATTTTAAGACACAAAATTATCATTATATTTTATGAAGGTGGCTGAAAACACAGAATTATACGAAAACTGTATTACTGGGAAAATCATATTATTAAACACAAAAAGCTGTGTTCTTTGGGCTTTCTCTTAACTGAAATATAGGCAGAGGTGGCAGTGGCACTCCTGTAGGACTTTGTTTTCTTGTCCTGCCTGTATCATCACCATGGCAACCCTGATTACAGGCACTTGTCAGCTAATTGATATTCCATTGGGCTTTAACATATTCTTCCTTGTTCTATCAGAACATCACAGGCTACTTTTCCTCTCAAATGAGCAGTGCCCTGGGAAGCCTGGATTTTGGGTGCTGCTCCAATTCATACTGAGAAGCCTGCTCACAAAGCACAGTTGGTTTCGACATGAGACAAAGAGTAAGTATACACTATTTTAGATAGTGCTAAATAGCTGCTAGGCACAATTATTTGTATTATAGAAAGTGGTCCCTATTTAACTAGAAAAAGGATACAAAAACTTCTTCAGGAATAGCATGCTCTTTACGCTGGGTGGTATTTATTCAATTCATTGTTACAGAAACATTTTCCTAATTTATTTCAATTTCTTTTTTTTAAACTATTATTTAATGTGGACTCTGCAAGGAAACGTGTAATTAGTCGTTTTCTTTTGTTTTTAGTAGAGTTTTGTGCTCATCATTTTCTATATGTTATTGGGTTTTTTTTCTTTTATTAACCTCGCTTTAAAATTCTCTCCAGGATGCTATCTTGAATAGATTATAGCCCTGTTTCTGATACAATCCTTGTTTATTTCCAAAACCTTACAGATAAGGTCTCTGCTATCCACATTTCACAAAGCGTTATCTTCCAAGATCTCTCTGAAATGACTTGTTAAGCTCTTCTCAAACACCATTTCCCATCCCAGTGTTCCAAACCCTTGCATGAACTAGTCCAAAAATCCAGACATAAAAGCCGCATAGTGTGTTTATTACATGAAGGCCTCAGTCCAGCCACCAAATTTACATTAGTTTACTTTCTTGTTCCTGTGATAGAACTTGAATGGTTTTGTTTGGCTTTTAGTTCTAGAGGGGTAGACTTTACCAGGTCAGAAAAGACGTGAAAGAACCATGAAGGTGTTGGTCCAGGCAGGATAGAAGATCACATCTCATCCACACGGGAGTCAAGAGGGGAGAACAGGAAGTAAGACCAAGCTCTAAACCCTTACATCCTGTTCCCATTGACAGCGGCCAATTTTGGCAGAACCAGAAGAGAGTAACTTATCTATCTAACAACCACAGCTTTCCTATGTGTGTAAATAAGAGATGGTTTATTCCGGAGCCATTTTGAGTGACCACAACCCAGGAACATGGCTTTAAGTTCCATAATCCAATGTGAAAACCATTGCATGAAGTTTTTATGGTTGTAAAGATCAAAGCACAACATAAATTAAGGCAAGTTTAAAGTACATTGACTAGTACACCTCAACTGCAGGTACAATGAAATAGGGGGAGCTAATCTAAGGCCTAAGATGATATCTGTTGATATTCTTAGCTTTTGGATTGGAAGAAGCTAGTATTCTGCTAAAATACCCTCTAAATGGTGCTTTCAATAGAGAATGGGGTATGAGTTTGTCTCAGAGGGATAAAACTAACCAAATTAAGGCAATTACCCTCTGAATCTGTAAAATTTCAATTTTTCAATAGTACTGAAATTCTAACCAGTCCAACAGTCTCTGCAAACATACTCCATCCACAGCCAGATAATGCTTCTTCTCAGGAAATTTCTTTCACAGTGAAATAGAGATTGTACAAGAATGCTATTTCCTGGGCCTCTCTCCATGGATCATTTAGCTTTCAGTTTTATACAACCCCAGATTGCCTGTCCATTGGGGTCTGGAACTTTATATCAATTATTAATCAAGAAAATGTGTCACACGTTTGCTTACGGGAAATCTGATAGAGGCATTTTCTCAATTGAGTATCCCTTATCCCAGATGACCCTAGCATTTGTCTATTTGACAAAAACCTCACCAGTAAAGTTATGAAATATTTTCTGGTCTCACAAGAGATGGAGAATAGCCACTGAGTTTTGGTATGTTATAATAACAAGGCTTTACAAGTCTCCAGGAAACGGTTCTGATGTAATTATTTCCCAATGAGTGTGGTACAATGAGAGGTCACTATGTAATGTGTAGAGCTCACTTCTCAGTTTCTTACCAATAAATTCTAAATATTTTGCCTCAAAAAATTGTCAGTAGAATGATTGAATGTCTGTGAAAATCAAATAGGCTTTTAAAAATAACTTTTATGGCATCCTATAACTATGTAGTGTAAACTCAGTGACTCAAAATGAATCAGTATGGTACAACAATTTCTATATGGAAGTACTATTAATGTTTAAGTGTCTTAATATAAACAATCTAAAATACACAGTGTTAAAGCATAGTTTATATTTAATAATTAATACAATTTTGAGGTATTGTTTTTTGATAAATCTTAAAAATAATTGTTGCTTACATATAATACCATATTAAAAAATAAAAAACTATATCCCTAAAAGGTTCTCGCATGCTATTTTAAAATAAGTATGATCATAACCCAAATGTTTGATGACCATTTGCTTACTGAGGACAAAATCTGATTTTTACAGTATGTTACTTAGATTATATCACATTATACACAGTCTTCTGTGGTTATTTATAAAAAACCAAATATGTTTGAATTCATCTATGTCACTGTGTAACTCATTAGTTCACTCTCATTGCAGAGTTAATCTCCCATCACATGCACATGGCAAGGTTTTTTTACTGTCTCACTAGCTAAGAAACACTTAAATTCCCTACTGCTTTGAATTACTGTAAACAAAACCACTGTGGACATTCATATACATACGTCCTTATTTATTAATGAAATGCTTAATTCCTTTTTAAATACGTAGAAGAGGAATCCATACATTGTATGAAATATTAGTTTCCTTTCCCAGAAGTATTCTCCCCATCATTCCTGTATATTTCCTTCTCTATGAAAGTTTTACAAACCCGAAATTTGCTCATAAAATAAGAGGTAGGATTGCAATCGTTTGAAGAAAAACTCTCATTCTAATGCAGCTTAGTTATTCAATCTATATGTGCAGTCTGCTGCATTTAATTTGCTTTCTTTTAATTTTCTCCTGAAACAATTTGTAGTTTTTCAATGCATAGTAGTTTGATATTTTACTGATGTGGTTTTATGCCATTATAATGGTGGGTCAATCTCTTATCTCAGTTGTTTACTGCTAGCATTTAGGAATAACTTCGATTTACAAATTGAATTTCTTTTGGTTTGCTACCGTATTAATGATTTTTTTTTGCTGAGCCTCTAAAATTTTACATATGTGTTTATTTCATGACATCAGTGAGAATTGTCTGTCCTCTTTCCCATTTATCACACTTTATTTTCTTGACGAACCAGTAATAAAGTGGTTCTTCTTGCTTGTCCAGGAATTTGCATCACATGAACATTAACAAAGAACCAGACAGAACCTAAGTTTTCTTCCCAGGTGTCTCAGTGATAAATATCTCTTTCAAAAACCAACAGGAGTCATTTGGCATTTGTTATTCATTTGAATTAGAATTTTCATCATCTGTGATTGTAATAATGTGACGATTCCCTCATTTTGCTGATAGAAGCTTTGCCTTTTACCATGTTATTTTAATTTCTGTTAAATCAGAATCCTATCTGCTGTCAGTAATCTGGTAATTCAACCCATGCATTTTCCTTCCTCAATATTTAGCCTCCTTGCTCTTTTGCTGGGTAATTTTATCTTTCACATTTTGTATCACATGAATGTTTTCCCTAATTATTCACTCCTTTAAAAGTTTTGTATTTCCGTGTCTCATTTAATTCTGCTTTTTAGGGAATTAAATATTTCACTTTTCTAGTTTCTCAGAGTGATACTTAACCGGACCCAGGCTCTCAGCAAGTACTCTTAAGTGCTGAACCATCTCTCCATCCCCTAGAGTGTTCAAAACATACAAGAGTGTTGGGAAGCAGAGCAAGTTGTTTATATTAATAATTCCTCATATTATTTATATTCACATTTATATATATATAGATATATAGAATATTTATGACATTTTCTCTTTTATATATATAAACAGGTAAAGTTATAAATCTGTTTCAAAACCCAGTTTAATGATTTCACTTTTTAAAATAGCTTCAATACTATGACTAAGGGACAAAAACAGCCTCTAAGATCTGTTCCTATTTTCTATATAAACATGTTTATTTTGATTTAGAAGGCAATTTACCTGGCAGATCACACCATGGAAATTAGGTTTTGTATGGTTGCTCCAATGTGGGGCATCAGATGTGATGCTAATGTGTTGTTCTGTTTTTGTCAATCATGTAAGCTCCAGAATTAGATAATTGTGTGACCAGATTTAAATCTGTGATCCCTTCTTTGGCCTTTCAAAGAAAATAAAAAATTATAATACTTGTGTTTGTCTGAGTGTATGTACGTGTGCCTCATGCGAACTCAGTGCGCATGTACGTCAAAGAGGGTGTCAGAGCGAGCACTGGACCTTCAGCTAAGGATGCTTGTGAGCCTCAATGATGGGTGATATGAACCAGAACCCAGTTTCCAGCAAATGCTCTTAAGTGCTGAACCATCTCTCCATACCCTGGAAGTGTAACTCAAAATATACAAAAGTGTTAGGAAACAGAAGAAGTTGTTTATATGAATAACTCCTGGACACAAAACAATCTGATACACGTACATTGTTCACATATATTCAATATGCATTGCATGTATCCTGAACATAGATGTCATCCATTTGATAAAAAAATATGATAATCACAACATATGGAAGTCAAATTTCTACCTGTTTCCTTCAATTGACAGTGTTGTTCAATACAATGTGTCCAGGTACAAAACATTTAAAATTTTAAGCTACTTTTCAAAAGTACTCGTTAGTGGGTCTTATTAATAAAATGAAGGGTGAAGCTCGGCAGTAGCGGTGCCTTTAAGACTGGTCTCCAATGGCCATAGTCTGGGACGTTCACTACAGGCTCTTTCATGACCACATGCTTTCCTTATCAATACTCGCCTTTACCCGGGTTGACACACTACGTTGCCCCTCCCTGAAAGGGACTAGCCTCCTCACTGAAATGTTGTACTTATCACATACAGATCCAGATTCCCATGATGCAGCAAAGCGCAGTCTGTTGCTATGGCAATGACCAACATCCTGCAGCATGTGCTCCTGAGAGTGTAGGTCTCTCCTGCTTGTCTCTTTTATTTCAGTCAATTCTCAGAGATCGTTTTTGTTCTTCTGCTCACCCCAAAGTCAGCATTTAAAAAGCTTTGATTAATGTTTCAAACACAAATAGTATACTCAGGGGTTAAGTGGAGGTGCTTTAATCTGTAAGCTATCGCCTTTAAAGGATCAGCCTGTGTAAGCACTAAGTCACAGTATGCTAAACACATCTGCCAACTTTAAAAATATGCTCAAAACTTAGCCTTGTCATATGAACTGAATCACAATGCAAACTCATTATTTTAATACAGTTTTATTAATTGATAGACATATCTTGAATTAGCATATGATTGAGTTTTTTCCCTACCATACTACACATTGTCAAAGTATCACCTTGTAACGATGAGAGAAGTTTCCTTAAAACAATGACTGCATACATTCTGTGTGACTCCCACTTTCATTGCCATGTATGTCCAGAAGTCATCTCTAAAATGTATATCGTTTTAACTTAAATATAAATATCATTGTGTTGTTTCTGCAGGTCCAATATATAGCACAAATTATAGTTTAAATAACATTTGTCATAGATTTAATAAACAAAATGAGACAAATACCTATCTTGATAGAAATCAAGTCATAATATTGCCAAACTAGCATTAATTTTTAATTAGACCATTTAGATTTCTTTCATATTATTTAGAATGCTATTTTTGTCACAGTCAATGCAAACGTATTAGCCTGCTCCATATACATAAGAGGTCTTATTAGCCAAAGGTGAAGCATAAATTAACAACCACGGATGCAGGGCACCGCTGCTTTCCCATGCCTCCTCTGCTTCCGATTTAATCTTGGATTCAATTAAATGTCACCTGGTAATTTTGGCTTCTATTTAAAGCCCAGACTTCATCGCACTGAATAGAATTATTTCCTTCCTCTAACATAACAACAACAAAAAAGAATAACAGGTTAAGATGCTATTTAAAATTCAGTAGATAAGAAATCCAATTCTGCAGACGATCTCTAGCGTTGTACGCCTAAGGCTCCTTTTGACGACTGTTACTGTACAAAATAGGAAGCGCGAATGGTTTCAGAGATCACGGATGTCATAGGTTAATCGATGCACATTTATCAGTCTCCAGTCTTGCTCAGGATTCAGTCAATCTAAAAGACTGAGTAGAAAAGCAGTCCCGATCTGATAGGGAAATTGTCTTTTACAATTGCAGCATGCTCTCAGGTGAAAGGGTAATGTGTATTTATGGCTTTAATATTTACACGCAAATATGTATTCTACAAAATCATATGTGCTTTAGGTCATCCTTAAGTGGGTCCCATAGACATCTATGCTATAGGTTCACTGCAATTCTCCCTCTCTCCTTGCCCTTCTTCAACCCTGACCTCCAAAACACATTTTCCAAATTGTTTAACCACTAACATAAAAAAATGAAAAGATAAAAAATATTCAATAAACCTAGTAAATTGTGGGACATAAAACCATGCCAGGAACTTTGGTAAGGTAGAGCAGGTTGAGCACCAGAGACTCCGTGGGCACACACCTGAGACTTAGGTGACTCCCCAAGCTTCCTTGCCAGATTTCTGACCTGTAACATGTGCCATGCTTCTCATATGAAAGAATGTGTCCTATAGTCATGTAGGCCCAAAACAGAGCTCTTCATGTTAATGAAGTAACTAGAGGCCTTGAGGGCCTAGCCAAAAAGCGTCACTTCCCAGCCATTCCTCCCTGCAAAATGTATTTAATCTCAGGTCTACCCTGAGAAGTAGGTATGGTTAAGTTATGCATCTATTTTCTGCCATGAACAACCAATAAACTGTTTAGAACCAGGAACTGTCTCTTTCATCAAGATCCTTAGTGGGGAGCCATGGAGAAGACATTCGACTACAGAGCCACAACTTTATTCTTCCATAGAAGGCCTCTGTGCTCCCACCCAAAATGACTCCAAGCCTGCTTCCACCAAGCCAAGGACAATCATCATCTTTGGGACAAACTAGAGCTTCCCTCTTCCCCTGGTTCTAGGCTAAACACTGTCCCCTGTTGGCAGGCCCCTGACTCTTTCTCAGCTCTTTTCAAACTCCCAGCAGTGCTTGGTTTTCCAAGAGTAAGAGACAGGCAGCAGTGCCCCAGCCCTGTTGCAGGCCCTGAGACCCTCAACACGCTCCGGCTCTTCCGGCTCAGGTGGGTGCTTTCCCACCTCAGGAGTCTCATACATAGACAGAAAAATAGAAATGGCACAGCCATAACAGTGGAAGCATTAAAGGCTTGTGACTAAGGAAACTAAGAATGAAAGAAACTGAACATAACAAAGGCCTTATATGACAAACGTATATGGGGTGTGACCAACCAACATTATACAAAATAGGGGAAAACTGAAAGCACTTCCACTAAAGGGTGACTGAGGCAAATCTACCTCCTCTATCAATTTTTAATCAACGGAGTACTTGAAAAATTAGCTAAAACACTAATACATAATACATGTGTTTGCCTGCGTGTATGTATGTGTGCCTCGTGTGTATTCAATGCCCATGTAGGTCAGAGCAAGCACTGGACCTTCAGGTAAGGATGCTCGTGAGCCTCGATTATGGTGAACCATAGGAGAAAGAAACAAAAGGGACACGAATGGAATCAAATTATCCCTACCTGCAGTTAATGTGATCCTATACTCCTAACGTTGACCAGACAACTCCTAAATATGTAAATACTTATAGAGCAGCAGGATACAACTCTACTCTTAAGAATAGATTTTTCTAATGGAATAAAATGATAATTTACTGTGGGTCCACATCTGCTCCACCAATGGACATGGCCTCTTGGGGAGTCAGATCGATCGAGGGGAGTTTGATTGCTCTTATCCCACACTGCCAGGGAGCACGTACTAGGTTGTCAGGAAGCACAGACAGACAGTATGCTGAGAGAGAGAGAGAGAGAGAGAGAGAGAGAGAGAGAGAGAGAGAGAGAGAGAGAGAGAGAGAGAGAGAGAGAGAGAGAGCACGCTCCCAACACATACCTCTCAATAAGATGTCTCCATCATATCCTTCCACTTAGAGTTCGGGGAACCATGTGGAAGACGAGGCCGATGGAATGTGAAGACCCAGAAAGGGTTGGAGGACATCAGAACAAGGCTCTCTGAATCAGCACGGACAAAGAGCACATGAGTTCACAGAGACTGGAGCATCTTGTGCAGGGCCTGCACAACCTGCACCAGGTCGTCTGTATATATTATGGGTTCCAGTTTAGGGTTTTTATGGGATGCCTGAGTGTGCTAAGAATTAGGTCTCTGGTTCTTCTGTCTTCTCTTGGACTCTTCTCCTTTTGTTTGAATCGTTTAATTCCAGTATTTTCGTTTTGTTTTATGTCTTTATGTCTTGTTTTCATCATTATCTTAGGAGTTTTTTGATTTCTAATCAGACACAGAAAGAGAATCAGGGTGGTCAGGGAGGTAGTGAGTCACTGGGAAGACTAGAAGGATGGGAAATCGTTATCAGGACATCTCATGTGAGGAAAACCTATTTTCCATAAGAGGAAAAAGTAGTAATTGAATGCAATAGAATATTTTACCATATATTTTACAAATCACTGACACAATATACTGATACTAAATATCAACTTTTTAACATTTATTAACTTCTTCACAGAGGAACTATAATGGTATTGAACATGATAAGAAACCTGGCAAAGGTCCTAGGTGAAATGCTAGGAAGAAAATTCCTGTAACTCAACCTTCACTCACTCATTCATTCATTCATTTACATCTCAAATACTTTCCCCTCTAGGTTTTCCCCGTCATGCAGTTCCTTTCCCATTCCCTCTTTCCTTCTCCTAGAGAATGGGCCTCTCCTTGGCTCCCTGCCACCTCACCCCACCACCCTGGCCCAGCATCCTCTGAGGGAAGAATGGGCAGCCCTGTTGGGGAACAGATACCACAGCCAGGCTACATCTTTAGGGAGATCCCCTGCTCCAGTTGTTGGGAGACCCACATGGAGACTTTAAAAGGATCTTAAAACCCAAATAAGTGAGTATCCATAGCATCATGTGAATCTAGGTGGTTATATCTAGTGATGTTATTTCAAATAAAATAATTAAGTCGGTACATAGATTATAGTATTAAAATTCAGTGCCATGAGATAAAATTTCTGCTGGAGGAGCCTTTCAAAGAAAGTTCCAGATAGTTGGCAGAGATTATTATTTAAAGAGAATTTTTTCATTAATATGAAAATGTTTTTTCATGCAAACCTAATCTAATAACATCAAAAACAAAGTAGCATCCTGTTTTTAGAAGGGATTGTTTCATTAGGATTTGTGATTGCTTTTGATTTTAGCTTGTAGCTACTGTATTGATACCATATAGCATGCCAACCAACGGAGGCAGAAAGGGATTTAAACTCTTATCCTTCCACTGAAGCTGATTTGGTTTTTGATTACATTGATTTCAATAGAAAAACATTTCCCTTTGGGAAGGAGAAATGTTATGCTCATTTTGTTTATTTATTGATATTTTGAGTTAAGCCCACTCTATGTTGCTTTGGATGGCCTGAAGCTCACTATGTAGGACAGGCTGGCCTTGAACTCAAAGTCTGCCTGTTTCTGTCCCCAACCGCCAAGTAGCATCCAAGTGGTGTGCACTATGAGGGCTGAGAAATGCTATTTTAAATCCTTTGGCTACATTATTGCCAAAGGAATAGGGAAAGGCATGACTATATACCTAGGTTTTTTTTTTTAACTATTTGTTCTTTTATGTTTTGATGCATATGTATACTTTTTGCATAAGTATATTTTTCATCAAAGTCCTGCCTGCCCATTATCATATCTTATTTTATCACACTCCTATCTTATGATTTATTCTTCCCAGGTCTCACCCCATTCTCCCACTCTGGTATGTGTATGTGACCCACTGTAGTTAATCAGCGTTGCCTAAATGAGGATGCTTCTGGGTTACATACATGATTTAGGATGATGCACCAGGGCCTTCCTCTTCCCCTAGCAATAATTAGTTGCATAAAGCTCCGTGTAGAAGGGACAGCTTGCGTGAACCTCTCTCCTATCTTGAAGGGATGTTGGCATTCCTTTCGTGAGTCTTATAAAGTTAGGCACCGCTGCTTTGACTGATATGGGCATGAAATACTATAGTATTTCAGGGTAAGCCTCATTTGGACCTCGACACAATTTTGTGTACAGTGACATTATGGAATAAAAGATACATGGCTGTGAAAACTAGAAATTTCTCTGGGATTCCAAACATTAACTTGTGACTTGCATAGACTGGTATAGACTCATTCTAACTCACTAATATAACAGTAGTTCTGTTTTATTTTAATTTTTACCTAGGTGGGTGTGAGTGTATGTGTTTTGGATGGAGTATATGCCAAAAGTACTCACATAGCCATGGAGAACAGAAGAGGACATCATATCCTGTGTGTCTCTGGTTACAAGCTTTGGAACTGGATGCTGGACATAAACCTGGTTCTGCAGCAAGAGCTCTTGTCTCCTAAGCTATCTTTCTAGTTTCCCTTGAAAGCAGTTAACAGGCGGAGAGAATCAAAACCAACACTACCTTAGCATGTTCAGACTATTTTCATGTTTAATCAAACTAGGAACATTTTTGTTTTAATTCTCAGTATATTTTTATAAAATTTATTTTGGTATTTTTCTCCTCTTGAAACTGCTCCTGAATTCTCACCTCCCCGTTAACCAATTGTTGTTCTCTCTGTCTCTAATAAAAGAAAAAAACAAAACTAAAGTACCACTAGGAACAAAACAAAACAAAAAGCAAAACAAAAAAGCAAGAAGGCCATTTTGTACTGACCAGCTTCCCCTGGTAATAGGGCCTGCCCACTGACACTCCATTTTAGAAACCTGATTTTACTTTTCCTACTAGGTATTATTACAAATAACTTCTTGTTTAGGAGTGGGATTTCTGCTTCTTAGGACTTTGTCTTTGACTGTTTTGCATCTGTGCAGGTCTTGGGTATGCTGAATTTTGTTTAATTGTGAGGAAATTATTTTTATGACTACAACTGATCCTACATCAACAAGTATCAAGGGTTAGAAAATGTCTAATTATACTGGTTGCTAATCTGAGTACTATTAACCCTACAAAATATCCCAATCAATTTAAAGTAGGCAGGGTGTACTGGGACTCATGCATGCCTGGATTTCACTCCCTGGTTACTTTGTTTCATTCTCCTTTCACCACATGGAAGCAGAGCATTGTGGTTTACACAATGGCTCCCAGGCATACACAAAGGATCAGGAAGAATAAGAGACCAGGGTCATAAGAAATACTCAAGTTAATAAAAAAAAAAAAGTCTCCCAACCATAAAGAGCCCAGGTCCAGATGGGTTTAATGCAGAATTCTGTCATTACTCCTATACACCTTGTAGGAAGGACAATTATACAAACGATAAATGGACTGAGAAAGAAATTAGAGAGATTATACCACTCACAATAGCCAAAAATAATATAAAATATATCGGTGTAACTGTAACCTAAAGAAGTAAAAGACCTGTCTGACAAGAACTTCAGTCTTCAAAAAGAGAAATTGAAGATATCAGAAGATGGAAAGATCTCCCACACTCATGGATTTGTAGGATTAGCATAGTAAAAATGACCATCTTACCAAAAGCAATCTATAGATTCAATGCAATTCCTATTAAAATCCCAATACAATTCAAAAAAAAAAAGAGACCAGGGTCCCGAAATCTACTCAAAGTCACATTCACAGTTAACTGCCTTTTGCAATTGCCAGTCTCTTAAAGTTGCCATTACCTCACAGAGAGGAGATAGAGCCAAAATTCACGCCATAACCCTGCTTGTTCCTAAATGTAAGAATATGACTATGGCTGTGTGACGCCCCCTCCTTATTTCTAGTTGTTGTCACAGCTATTTTAATACTTCATAGGTTCCATACATTGTTACAATGCCAGATCTATGCTCAGATGTGGAAAGGACTACTCTGAGGATAAAATCCTGCCAAGAATGCTGTCAAATGGAGATTGTAGACATTATTCTAGAGAAAGATATGCTTTCAATGATAGGCTTCTTTCCCATGCTATCCCAAATTATAATAGTTCTTCCTCATAATGAAAACGAGTATACCATCATATTTTCAATATAATCATTTCTAAAATCTAACATTATAAATATGCTAGACAAGAGTATCCCACAAATTCCTTTTTTGTTCGTTTTTAATTAGTTCCTTGAAGATTCCACACAGAGTACATTCATTGTGTTCACCACTCTCCCCAACTCCTCTCGTATCCTCCTTTTCCTTCTGTAAACCTCAAATTTATGTGTTTTCAATTCTCAAAATATAATGTGTGCTTCCCATATATTCTTCTAGAACGTATAGCCTTCTGCTGGGGCTTGGTCTACATAACAAGGACCAAACGCTTAAGGAAAACTGAGTCTCCCTTTCCCAAGAGCTGTCAGTAGACAAAAGCTCCTGAACTAAGGAAGGAATTTTATGCCTAGCCCCAACTCTCTGCTGCAATTTTGTTTAGCTTAAGATTGCATAACTCTTGGGCATCCTGTAGCAATCCTGTTGCAACTGCCCCGTGGTGCACAGAAAACACTATTCCCTGTAGTCACCAACCAACTCTGATTCTCACACTCACTCACTCTTCTGCAATGATCCTTAAGCTTTTAGAAGGCAGTGCATGATATAGATGTCCCATTTAGTGTTAAACATGACACAGTCTATACTATTTTATACTGTGACCAGTTGCAAGTCGTCTGTTAATCACATCTACAGAAAAAGTGTTTAGAGATTGAAAGTCATGCTGACCTGTGACTTTTGACCTTAGCAGAATAATAGCAAGAGATTCAATGTTCAAATATTTTTATGAATTGTCATTTTGCTTGGGAATAGAAATATACCATTTATTATTCCATCCAACAAAAAAGATGACTTTAGTGACTATTTTTTAACTTGCTCCAAAAAATAAATAAAATAGCAAAAATTATCCTGCTTTGCTGATTCAAACACCACCAAGTTAAAACAAACCTGAAGATAAAAACCAATATTTGCACTTAAAATAAAAGCCAAGGAAACAGAAAACAAGTGAAGTTGTTTTATACAAAGAGTAAACATGCATCTGGTGGCACTGGGAGGCGCATAAAACGTAATGAATTAATAGGTGCCATCAACCTCTCCTGTTACTTTGTCCAAAGCAACTAATGAGCAGGAGAGAATTTCCAGAAAACAGAGCAGTCAGCACATTCCAGAGACTCACTTCCTGTGTAAAAGACATTATAAATAGTAAGTGACTATTCATTGAGTTGGTTTTCCATCTAGGGGAAACAAAAGAAACATGGAGAAATTATAAGTATGTATGTTGGCTTTTTTACACATTGTTTTATTTTCATTTGTTTAAATTATTCTCTATACAATCTTCCCAACTAATTTCTTAGTGAGCTTTTCAATCGATCCCAGGATTCTTAGAAAATAGCTGTGTGTGTGTGTGTGTGTGTGTGTGTGTGTGTGTGTGTGTGTGTGTGTGTGTTCATGTCAAGGGACTCTCATGTACATACCAATGTGGATGACAGAGATCTACCTTAGACATTGTCCTTCAAAAGTTATTCGTTTTTTTAAGATTTATTCATTTATCTTTTGAGAATTAATGCTTTACCTATAAGTATGTTCCTGCAGAGCCTGAAAACCCAGTGCTTATGGAGGCCGGAAAGGGCCATTAAATCCCTAGGAACTAGATCTAAAGGCAGAAGTGAACTGCCATGTGGGTGATAATAACTGAAGCTCTGCCCTCTGGAAAGAAGATAGAACTTTTGTTCCATTAATTTGCTTATTTATTCACTTTACATCTCAATCACAGCTCCCTCCTCCCAGTCCCACTTTCACAAACCCAACCCCCACTAACCTCCTCTCCTCCTCCTCAGAAGGGAAAATAAAATAGCCTCTTTTTATCATTAATAACCCAGTCTGTATTCTGTTACTTATATGCGTATGTTTCCAGGGCTGACCAGAGACTATATAATTAATTCGATGAGCTCTTCACTGGTGAAGATTATTTCTATTGCAATCAGCATTACTTTGTTACTTGTGGTTCTTTGTGGGGTTTTTTTAGTTTGTTGTTTATTGTTTGTTTGTTTGTTTGTTTGTTTTCAAGACAGGGTCTTTGCTGGGACCTGGAGCACACAGATTGGGCTACTCTGGCTTGCCAAGGAGCTCCAGAGTTTACCTGTCTCCCCATCCTAAGTTCTGTTACAAGAGTGCACTTAAGCACCACTGTACTAACAAGCAAGTCTATCTTCCAAACATTGGCATGGACTAGAGAAGCGATAAACTATACTTCATTAACTGGAAAACTGCATGAATTCTTCATCTAAGGGTCGATAATTTTTCTCTGTTTCAATCACTTGTGGATAGGTGTAGACAAAAAAATCACAATATTGCTTAACTATTTACTGTTCAAATGGTATCCAGCTATTCACATGGAATCTTTGTGTGTACCTATGCATGCTAAAGTCAAACACTTACATATTCCATTGTATTGAACAATGTCTAACTGTAGACATGTGATTTGATTATGGGGCCACTGAGAATATGTTCCCTCCCCAGGGATCTGTCCTGAACTGATCTCTGTCTTCCCAGTGTAGCTTACCTAAGCTAGGGACTTGTGAGCCAAGTGGGGCCAACCAGACTGTGGAGAGTGACTTGGTTTATAAGAGATTCTCACAGAGATATACAGAAATCCAGATGTGTGGAAAAGGAACCATCTTAAAAGGAATCTGAGGAAGTAGAAATTTCAAACTTTTTTGGAAGGGGCTGGTTAACTGATTTTTAGCCATGTTCAATTTTTAGATACCATCTTAAAAGTTTTCATTGTGTTTCTTGCAAATCTTCAGAGTTGAACTTTATTGTTTATGTGTAAGTTGAACAGAGCAAAAATAATTTAACAAGAAAGCCTGATATAAGATGGAGCTTCAGGTCTTTTGGTGAGCTCAAACTCCCTTTTCTTCACCAATGTAGATGTGAACAAGGACAAAGTGGAAGCTTCTAAAGGCCAGATGAGGTAAGATTAGTTTTGGTGGCATATTGTGGCTGTAGAAAGGACAGGTGCCACCAGAATTTGGTGTTTCTGGGCATGAGGCTTAGAGAAACTTTGTGCACAGTGAGGGGTTCAGTATTAGCCATAAACACAACAGTGGGAATGTGGCCACCATCCTGAAAACACCAAAAATAAACCACAAAAATCCTCCCATCCCTTAAAGTGTCGGTTTAAGATGATGTCCATGATTGGCTCAGTGGGCTCAGTAGAACCCTGATGGCGCTCCATACAGCTCGTATAGCATTGATTCCCTCTCTTCCTTCCTTCTCACTTTTTCCTTATGAGTCTTCACTTTATACATAGAAGAAGGTGTATTAAATGGCTTGGGCTTTTCTTAATCTTTCTTTGTTCTTTTTAAGAAATGAAAGTACAACCTACTCTCCAGACACTTAAGTGCAGAAACTTCCCTTCATTTCTCACCTGTTTTGCTGCCAGCTCATACTGGCTGAAATCTTACATTTCTGTCAATTCTTTTGTTGTCTCTTAAGGAAAACCTGGAGATTTATTTGCTTCTTATTATTTATTCTTTAATCTGTACCCAAAAAGAAACTTTTCTAAAAGATCTCTACTTGTTGTTTAGGTGTTCTTTACCACAGCACCAACACAAATTCATTAGGGACAAAGGACAAAGCTTAGCATATCTACGCTACTCATAGCATGTGTATGACAATCACACACACACATACACACACAGAGGCACACAAACACATGCATGCATGTATGCACACATACACACTCATACTTACACTCATACATTTACACAGGCACATACATGCATACACATACACACACACACACACACACACACCCACACACACACACACACACACACACGAAGGCCTGAGGTGTTTGATAGCTTGCATTGTATGAATGAACCTGAGACAAGCAATGCCTGTATTTTGTTATTTTGATGCTTTTGACCATCTGTTATTTAAAAAAAAGAAAAGCCTGTTTTCTTCAAATCCACCAGCCTCTTCTACGGCCCTTTGTTAGCTGTAGTGAGTCTCCTGAACATGTATTTGAAGTTCACCATTATGTGCCAAACCACTTCTAAATTACAAGGAATCATAATTGATCATCAATGCAAGCAAGCGAGTTGCTCTGCTGAGGAAAGCGGTGATGGATATGTCAGGGATACAAAGCCTGCTGTGAATATTCTGTAGTTCTGTCTGCTTTCTGCATCCCTTGTTACAATCCTATGATAAATACTCTATCCTCCAGTGTCTAACTGCACTGTGATGAAGCCAGAGCAGTAAGTTTGTCTCTACTTTCTCTCTCCCATCTAAGTGACTTGCCTTTTCAGGATTTGACACTAAGCATGGAACACTGAAGAGGCTGACTCTGCATAGGAACTCTTCCTCTATGAACGGAATTCAAATTGTCCTACCAATGACTAATGAGAATAATGTCCTCAGATTGTCCCCCAGGTGTGACTTAAAAATTACAATTCTCACCTAAAGACATGATCATGGCCCCAGAACACAGATTCAGTGTATGACAAGGTTTCACGGAGGTTTTACAGTACCAAAACAAAGAAGCCATAAATCAAGAAACTTTTAAAGCACATTTGTAGAAGCATTAGAAATATCAAGTATAGCACAGCTGCGATTTCTTGCCAATGTAGCGTGATGTCATTCTTAGCTTTTGGGTGGTTGAAGCTGGTCAAATGATAATTCATTACATCCTCAAAAGTTGGCCTCAGAATATCAGGTTCAACACAAAGGTAAGCAATGCTATTTAGGGAATTAAATATGACTCAAGGTAAATTGTACTTAGGGGTTTATACTAGTCTGATTTCCATTGCTGTGAATAACACCTTGACCAGAAGCAAATTGGAAAGAAAAGGTTTACTATAGGTTACAAGATAGATTCTATCAAGAAGGAAGTCAGGACAGAAACCGATACAGAGGCCATGACTTGTGTTCAAGAAATGTCCCAAAGCCTTGCCTTAATGTCACTCCCAACTGAGATTCTGTCTTCCCAGATGAGCTAGCTTGTGTAAAATTGACAAAATAAGCCTTGAAGCTCTGGACCTGTGACACTCCAGCCCCTCCATTTCACTGTTGCTACAGTGAGTCAATGAGCTACTGCAAACATGAATTCACTCCATGAGGTCTCATTCACAAAAGGAACATCTCTTCAAGGAGCAATACAGAGTGCCAGAGTTAGTCAACTAGGGATGTGTGGATGGATACTCAAGGATTTTTGTTTGTTTGTGTTATTTTCCATGTTTGAAATTTTTGCAACTTACAATGAATGTATAATTATTATAAAATTTTTTAGAGGATTCTGACCTCTGCTCTTTCACCACCAGATCCCTTCAAAATCTGAAAATTATCTGTAATATCTTATTGTATGGTATAAAATAATCATTTATATTCTTTAAACAAAAAGCCAGTTAGAAATTATGACTGTATTATCAAAGCTTCAATTGAAGCCATGGTTTCAGATTTGGTTATTAAACTTTAAGGAACAAAATGTAACTTCATGTTCTCAATTAAAGTTCTTTGAAAACCATTTGCCTTTTAGCCTTATATACATAGTTCATATTGGCTTATAGAAAGATAAAAAATTGATCTCCTTACAAGCATAAGATATTCAACATACCTTAAGGTTGTCAAGGAAAGAATAATTTAGCAGGCATTTCATGTTGGATATGATTGAGACACTTTGGCTTGGTTTTCTCCTTTGTAAAAGCATTTGAGAGATAAATATGAAGTTTCATTTGAAAGAATCTGGCAAAGCAATTTGAACTGTCTACACTAGTTTTTCTAGATAAATTGATGTGAATTCTTAGGTCACATCTAATGAGAATAAACTGAATTTTCAAATAATTGTCTTATATAACTATCTTTAATGAAATGGGGGCAATTGTTGAGTCTTGTTGGAAAACATAAGTGCATATGCTTCACTACTTCCAGTCCTTTTTGTCAGACTTCACAATAGCTGCAGATACTCAATGCTTAAAGACGCCATGAGTTCCGACTGCAGTCCATGTGAAACTAAAGCAATTATAAAAGTTTGAGATCAGACTGCCAATCGCCAAATTGTGAAAGCAGTGATCACTGAATGCTGTCTCAGACAGAGGCTCTAGTAAGGGATTGAAAACCACAGGTACATTAGAACCTGACAGGCCTAAGCTGGCTTACTTATCTTGAAGTATGCCGATAATTCTTTTCATCTTGAGTTATTTTCACTGAGGAAGACTGATAAGGGGTTTTGTTTAGCATCCCATACACAAATGCAGCTAAAACTCATTAATCACTTCCTCTCATTGATATCCAAGCAGTTTCTACAGAACCAAATCTTATACACTTTCTTAATTCGAAGAGAATTTATTATGGAGCACTCTGATAGAAATAAAGGGAGAAATAAAAGATGAGATAAATAATATTCAGGCCTTCTAGGTTCTAAAAATTCAGCATGGAGAATCAGAAAATATCTATATCAAAGATAAAGGCATATCCTGATATGACCAGGTCAAAGTTCAAACATACAGTGTGGGGATGAGATGTGAGATGAAGGTAATTTTAAGTAGTAGAATATTTAATGGTTTACATGGCAAATTTTATGACTTATTCTGTGTAAATATTTTTATTGTTTATTAAATGTCCTGTTACCATGATTTTTGGTTTATTTTTACATGTGTTTGATATAGTTCACTTGCTGTGTTTAAAAATAAATATGGAAGTCCTTGAAGAGAGACAGGGTTGTATTAAAAAGCTACCTCCTGGACACTGCATGGCTAGTGTAATCATGAACTCATAGGAGCTGTGGTTAACTGCATAAGAACTACAGGAAATGAAGCCAACCAAAATTCCAACCTAGATGGGTTTGATGATCTCCAGGCCTCACCTCTTATGAGAAGGACTAGAAACCTGACATAGGATAGATCCTGGGAAAGAGTATCATTCTTCTTTGAGAATGAAGTCATTCGTAGGTTTTCCATGCTCCAGTGGATGATGGCATCACATCCATGTATATATATGGGCATTATCTACTGGACTTAGTGAATTAATTTTTACAAAGGCATGGAGTTAGGAGGGAGTCTTATTGATGAAAAATAGATTAAATGTAGTCATATTAATTGTCTATGTGCACATAGTTCTCATAAGAATAATATTGACTTTTATCAGAGATAAAAATTGGTAGCTGACTGTCTTAGTCAGGGTTTATATTTCTGCACAAAACATCATGACCAAGAAGCAAGTTGGGAAGAAAAGGGTTTATTCAGTTTACACATTCACATTGCTGTCCATAACCAAGGGAAATCAAGACAGGAACTCACACAGGGCAGGAACTTGGGGCAGGAGCTGATACAGAGATCATGGAGGGGGCTGCTTACTGGATTGCTTCTCCTGGTTTGCACAGCTTGCTTTTTTATAGAACCCAGAACTACCAGCCCAGGAATGACACGACCTACTATGGGCTGGGCCCACTCTTCCACTTGATTGCTAATTGAGAAAATGCCAAACAGCTGGATCTCATGGAGGCATTTCCTCAAGGGAGGCTCCTTTCTCTGTGATAACTTCAGCTTGTGTTAAGTTGACACACAAAACCAGTCAGTACACTGGCATGCATCATAGTTTAAAAAGGATATATGGTGGTTTGAATGAGAATAGCCCCATAGCTTCATATATTTACATATATGTAAATATTTGATTCCTAGGGTGGTGTAACTGTTTGGGAATGTTTAGGAGATGAGGCCTTGTTGGAGAAGGTGTCACTTCTAGGATTTATAGGTTTCAAAAGCCCATACTCTACCAGTTATCTCTCTCTGACTCATGCTTGGAGATGAGATAAAAGTTCTCAGCTACTATTCAAGAGCCATGCCTGCCTGCCTGCCTGCCTGCCTTCATGGTGGCCATGAACTCTCCTCTGAAAATGTAAGCTCCCAGGAAAGTATTTCTTCTATAAGTCCATGGTCATTGTGTATTAGCATAACGAATTTCAAAATACATACAATGATTTTTAATCAAGTCTATTCCCCATTTCCTACCTTCCAATTCCTTTTATACTTCCCACATATTCCTCCAGAATTAAGGCACTGTTTTCATTTGTTGGGTTTTGTTTTGTTTATTTTGATTTGTTTGTTGTTTTTGTTGTTGCGGTAATTCAAGGGGTTGGGTTTTAGGGTTATTTGTTTGTTGGTTTGCTTGGGGGTGAAATAGGGTTTCTCTGTCTAGCCTTGGCTGTCCTGGAACTCATGCTATAGACTAGGTTGGTTTTGAACTCACAGAGTTAGCTGCCTCTGCTTCCTGAGTGCTAGGATTAAAAGTGTGCACCTCTACTACTCAGCATGTTTTTAATTTTTTATTGTTTCTTTCATTTTTGAGATTATAATTGCATCCCTCTCCCTATATACTTTTATGTTTTGAAACAGGAACTCGCAATGTATCTTTCAATATCTAGGAACCTATTATGTAGGCCAGGTTTGCTTGCCTTTAACTCAGAGACGGATACTTCAGCTTCTCCAGTGTTGAGATTAATGACATTTACCACCATATCTGGCCTTTATGTATTCTTTTTTAAATCCCACTGAGTCCACTTAATGGTTCCACAATGTAATTTGTTAAAGGGCCATTCATTTGAACACGAGTAGTCTACCAAATATCTACTCCTTGAAGAATCCTCCTCCAGCATCTATTGTCAATATTTCCTCAGACATTGAAAAGACTTCTTGAACATTCCCTCATCCATGCTAACAGTTTTGTCTATCTTGGTCTTGTACAGATCTTGTGTGTGTGTGTGTGTGTGTGTGTGTGTGTGTGTGTGTGTGTGTGTGTGTGTGTGTGTGTTTGTGTACAATTGAATCTCAATAAAGTGCCAATTGATTAAAACTTGATTGTTGGGACTGAGAAAAGTATTTTTCCATACTCTAAATGAATCATTGAACTGTTTCATGGAGGGCATCTAAAAGAATTTTCAGATCCTCTCTAAAATCAGTGAAGCATGCTAATTTCATGTCTGTTAATTTTCCAGAATACATTAGAAATAATAAAGTTTTCTTTAACATTGGTAAAGCCCCAATTTTGTTGTTGGTAAAATGATGCTGAGCTTTATGTCTAGAAATCTTTAAATCCAAAGGAAAGTTTACATTGAAAATCTGGTTAGGTATCTTCTTCACTAATGTGGTCTGTGAGCAACATTCATGCACATAAACTCAATCAACTCCTCTCGGTTATCCCCATTACTTCTCTAAAGAAGTGTCATATTTTCTAATTTCTTCATTTGGACAATTGGTAATTTACAACTTCAAAAACTTTGTTTGATCAACTGAGTTTTCATTGATTTGAAGAAACCCTCATGAGAACAATGTTTACTAAAAGCCACAACCTGGATTTAGGATTCAATTTCCCAGGATTATAGTACATTGTCTTTGCTGTTTTACATGATTACTCTGTTCTCAATTGCTTTCTCTTTAAATGAAGCTTAATAATACTTATTTTGTAAGAAAACTTCAAAGGTCAGGAAGACTTTGTGTTGAAAGTGTATTTTAAATATTTACTGAAAGGCACTGTCAGCAGGACGACACATTTTCAAGCTCCTTAAATTATCATTACTATTTTACAATTTCATATTAACATTGTCCAAAAATAAAACTGCACTTCAGCTTATATTTAAAGGTTTCAATTCCAGAATACATCTTCATTAAAACAAGGCTAACCGTGTTGCCACACTTAGTACAATGTGAGTTTCATGATATCTATTTGAATGTTAGTCAAGTACCAAATATCAACCTCTACTAATGCATAGCTAGAAATTAAAAGCAATTCATATGTTGTAGCATTGCTGATAGTTGACTTTCATAGGCATATTCAAAATTCAAACTCTGAAGAAATAATGCATGTCTAAATAAATGAAGCAATTAATGAAAGAGAAATGTGTAAGATCTTGGTGGAAATCAAGAGTTTCCACCTGTCTTATTGGGCCTATTCTCTACTCTGAATTAATCTACAGAGATTTGAAGCTAAGCTTCCTGATCTATCTAGGCAAAACCTCAATGGGTGCAGATTATCTTTAAAGTTATTTCTTTAGTTAGAAGAGAAAGAATGGTGATAACAAGATGAACCTTTACCCATAAAGCAGTAAGCAATAGTAACAAATCCAAATCATATAAAATAAATTACTATAAAATAGATAATTATATGGGATCTTGGATTAAAGGAGTTGTAGCATGCTCAATAGCCACATTAGAAATAATAGAGTGGGCTCATAGCCTTTGAACTTGAAGTAAAATCTCCTTCTAGAATGCCTAAGGCCAGACCTGCAATTAAAAATTGGAGTTCAATTGATATCTGGTTATGCAAATTATTATCATTGTTCAAAACATAACAGACCTTTTTCTCTACCATGAATCTAATTTTTTCACTTAAAATCTGCCATACTTAATATTTAAATGTTCACAGAATGTTTTCTTCTGCCTGTCTCCAACAGCTTCCTATAAAGACTAATGATAGCAGTATGCTATAGAGACAGTAAAGAAGTAAAAGCTTGAGTTGCCTGCATTGTTTCTAGATGAAGGGAAATAAAAGCTTACACCTCGTCCAGTGCCTGTGAGGACAGTTTAACTTGTCGATAAGTGAAGCTACATAAGGGACTGGTTTGTTTCATATCATCACGTGAAACAGCAATTAGCCTCACAAGTAACAGGGCAAAATCTCATTCCATAGACTGTGTCCCCTTAGGAGCTTTGCTTACATGCTCTGTAAACATGTAAGCATGTAAACATGTAAACATGCTCTTGGCAAAGTACTTCTTTAAATATAAAAAAAAAGGGGAATATCCAACACCATGTCTTATAATTCTTCAATGGAATACAGAAATGACATATCATGATGTAAATTCTTTAGGGATTGATATTTCATTTGTCTTCTGTATTCATGATATAGTTTGGGGCCAACATATTGACTCCTCATTAGTGCAATATCATAAATATTTTAAATAAATCAAGTAATAATACCAATTACTTTTTTTGTCTTGTTTCTGTACTTATTTATTTTGTGTACATGCCATGGTGTAAATAAAGTCAAAGAACAGTTTACTGAAGTCAGCTTACTCCTTCCACCAAGTGAACTCCAGAAATTGAACATTGCCATCAGGCAACATGGCAAGTGCCAACTGATACATCTTGCTTCCTTGTCACATTCTTTCTTTTTTGTCTTTTATTTTAACATAATATTTCTATTTATTATTTGGGAATTTCACATAAGGCACACACAATCACCCTTACTCTCAGTTCTCCCAGGTCTACCTCACACACATCCTTGTAGCCTCCCCCACAAAACTAGATAACTTTTTAAAAACAATTTGTCTTGTCCATATAGTCACTGGAACAAACCCCCCCAGTGGCCAGAACCATAAAGAAAAATGAGTCCTCCCCACCCCCACTGGTAGCCCTCTAGGCTGGACAGATATACTTCAGAATCCTTAGCACAATTTTCAAGAGTTCTCTTTGATGTCTTCTCGTCTAGGTTGTCACTTTTTGGGAGTTGGGTAGAAACTGTCATGGAAGCATTCAATGTCTCCCTTTCTCAGTCTTGAGTCTGAGTCCTCAGTCATCCATACCACTGCAGATGAAGCTTCCTAGTCCTTTGTAATCAGCAGCAACACAGACCATGGACTTCCTCGTGATATCTGGTGACAGCATAGACCACAGACATCCTCCAGGCCACTGATCTCATCATGTACCATGGACCTCAGCATTGTCTCTGATGGCAGTGTGAGCCATGCACACTAACATGGTCCCCAGTGGTTGCCAGGTCCAAGGACATCAATATGGCCTCTGGTGGCAGCACAAGGTACTCACATCTGCATTGCCTCTGGAGTCATGATCTATAGACAGACATCAACGTGATTTTAGGCCACAGCCAAAACCATTGGCATTTGACTGGCCTTTGATGATAGCATGGGCAACAGACATCAATACAGCCCCCTTGATTCAGTAGGAGCATAACATGACCTGGCCCTCAGAGGCAACACAGGCTGTCAAAGACATCAAACAGCTCCTGGATGCAGCAAGACCTCAGATCCAAATATGGCCCCTGACAGGAGCACAGACCACAGACATCCTGGATATCCACCAGACAAAGCCACAACAGCAAGACCATGGACTCAGACATGGTAATACTGGGTGCTTGAGAATTTTCATACTATGCCTTCCACAGACTTTACCATCAAGTCAACATTATTTTGGGAACAGTCTGTCTCTAGATCTCATTTTTGCAATATCAAAATATGAATTTTTGAAAAAGTCACCTTGGGCTGGACAGATTGTTCAGTGGTTAAGAAGCATTTATTTTTTTTAATCCAAAGATCTTGAATTTCAGATCCACAAAAGCAATGTAAATGTTGGAGATAACGCAGCTGCTCACAATTCTAGTATTAAGAGGTAGAGACAGGGGGTCCTCTAACTCATATAATATGGTCATCCATGATAGCCTATGAGTTCTGGATTCTGCTAATGACATTGCCCCAAATAAAAGGTGGGAACCCTGGAGAAGGGTCCCTATATCAACCTCATTCTCTGTACCTACCCACCTCTCATGAATGTCTGCCCATACACACATACACATGGCCATGCCATTCACACATTACATAACACAAACTCTCAAACCAATCTTCATATGCCACAATATCATGTTTCGCTAATACTTAAATCAAGATAAAATGAAGTCTTTTAAACATCCAATTTAAAGCCTTGTAATTTTCTGACTACTTAACCAGTATCTTAATGCCTTAAAATGGTCCCCATCTGTGGCAGAGATTGGAAGAAAAACATTAGTTTATCAGATTCAGAGACATTAACTTTACACTTTCTACCATTTTGCCTATTTTAGGGATAATCATTACTATTGATGAATATATAATGAAACTTTTGCCATGTGGTGAAATAAAATAACAAAAAAAAATGAACCAAATATTCCTAAGCACACAATAGTATCTCTTTCATGAAGGTCATAACTTCTCTACCCTGCTTAGGTTTCTAAGTCTGGAAATCTGACTTAATTTACCAATGTACTGCCAAGAAATTAGAATTGTAATCTCCCAATGAGGCTGGATTTCTTCAGCCTCTGTGGTAGTTTGATAAGCATGGCCCCATGGACATAAATCCATTTAAATATTGAGTCACCTGGGAGTGGAACAGGTGAAATGATTCAAAGGACAAGGAGTTGTGGCCTTGTTGGAGAAAGGGTGTCTTTGAGGTTTCAAAAGCCCATTCCTGGTCCATCCTATCTTTCTCTGTATCTCTCTCTCCTTCCCTGCATCTCTCCCTCCATCTATATTTATTTTCTATGGCTTTCAGATCAGGATGTAGCTTTCAGAGACTGCTCCAGTACCACACTTGCCACTTTGCTCCCTGCCCTAGACCAACCCTCCAATTCTATAAGTAAGTCTCTAAATGTTTTCTTTTATAAGAGTTGCCATGGTCATGATGTCTCTTCCCAGCAATAGAACAATCACTAAGAGAGCCTCCAGTCAGCTACAGACCTGATGTAAATTGCCAAATATAAAATGAAACCTTTTGTCTTTAGTTATGGGATGTTATATCTAATCAGATTATGTTTATTTCTAAATTTGACAACCATGATATTTTTTAAATTAAAATATTTATTATTATTATTATTATCATTATTATTATTATTATTATTATTATTATTTACACATTTTTATTTTGTTTTATTGTTTTAGTTAAGATACAAACTATGGACTTTGTTATGACAGATTTGTTACATAGGTATGATTCTATTGTATTTATATTCACACACACACACACACACACACACACACACACACACACACACACACACATACACCAACATCTGCATCTATATCCAGCCAGAGGGATAAAAGGTGTGCACATGCCGCCTTTGGTATTCCTGTCAAATCGCATAGATATGAAGTATCTTTGAATGTGATCCCTTGCCAGAGCAGCCATGTTCCTGGATTAAAATTCCTCTACTTAAAACATCACTCAAAAGTTACCAAATCTAATTTCCATAGTAGTTGATTTTTTTAAAACAATTAACAAGTAGAAAACAACAGGCTTTGAGATATCTAATATGATCAGCTTGATAGAATCTAAAACCACCAAGGAAGCAGGCCTATAAACACAACTGTGAGGAATTACCTAAATTACATTAATTGAAGAGGAAAGATCATCTTTGCATGGTTGTCACTAGTCCATGGACTGGGACACTTGACTGCTTTTTAAAAGAAAGAGAGAGAGAGAGAGAGAGAGAGAGAGAGAGAGAAAGAAGAAAGAAAGAAAGAAAGAAAGAAAGAAAGAAAAAAGAAAGAAAGAAAGAAAGAAAGACATGTCACTACTGTCTACTTTCTGACTATGGATACCGTCTGGCCAGCCACTTCAGGATCCTGCTCCCATGCCTTCTATACTCTGTGAACCAAAATAAACCTTCAAGGTTGTTTCTTGTCATGGCAATGAGACAGGTAACTACAGGGGTTTCCTAACTGGCCTGACAGAACATAAACCTTTTAAACAATATCAACAATATTTGGAGTCCAGTAAACCAGTTAAGGCTCCTTGTTCTTCCATTGACATTGCGATAACTGAATCTTGTTGTTTTGATCAGGAGTCCACTGTTCATTCCCTGAAGTCCTCCAAATAGTAGCAATGTCTACTGGGAGTCTGGACCCTTGACTGGGAGTCTGGACCCTTGACTCTTTATCTTTGTCAGTCACAAAGAAAACCTGGTACAATGTTTTCAACAACTCTGAAATCTAACTCTATTTGTCATTGCTCCCTGGAGATCCAACCTTTGGTTTGTAACATGTAACAGCAGTTTTAGGCCCTAAGAAAATAAGGTTTACTACCTATTTGGGGTCAGAGAAAAATAGCACTTTTTACCATGATATAAAATAATACATTGCATGAAATCTAAGGATAAAAGACAGGAGACCATTGAGAGTGTTTTTCAATTTCCTACACCTTCTTAATCTATTTTATGAAGAATGTTAGCCTTTGAATATTGGCAAATGCATTTTATCCCTAGAAAGAACATTTTTTATAAAAACCTAATCTACTGACAAATGTTGTTAAGAGGTCAATTGTGATGAATAGAGTATATTTCTATTAATTATTAGCTATAACTGAACTGTATTTGAATTACATTCATGGTAGGGATAAAAATGCTTTTCATTGCCTGGTTGAGATAATTAAAAATATGCACTTGCATAACTTTGATCAGACTGTTGTAAATGAACACTATACATTGGTTGGATGAAAGATGGACATTTATTTTTCATATTTCTTGTTAATAGAAAGTACAAAATCAAGATCCACTTGAGGTTTGTTCAACTCACATGTTGAAGATGTGTCCCTGCTTTCTGTTTTGTTTCTTCCACTCTTCCTATGGTTCTCTTCATATACTGTATCTATTCCTTTTTTTAACCAATAATACTATTTACATCAGGAGAGCCTTGGGCTCAGCACCATATCTAAATACAACTACTTTACAAAACATGCATATCCAAAGAGGTTCACTCTTGTGTTACTGATTCAACATAGTAATATTTTAAGGAGTGAAACCCAATCTAAGCCATTATGTCCCAGGCACTCAAAATTCATGTGCTTCTTGTCTCATCCTCAAATGCCACCAAATCTTCACTCAGACAAACAATATTTCTAAAATGAAAAATTTCCAAAGAATACCTAACTTTTATATAGTGAGACATTAGGAGTTATTCATTCTGAGGCAAAATTACTCCCATGTTATGAACCTATATTTGAATTACATTTATGGTTAACTCTGGATATATGTGTGGTATATATATATATATATGTGTGTGTGTGTGTGTGTGTGTGTGTGTGTGTGTGTGTGTTTTCAACAATTAATAAAAACAAAGAACCAATGAATCTATTTTTTAATAGAAAGGAGGGGTATGTGCAAGGGTTTAGAGAGAGGAAAAGAAAGGGAGAGATGAAGTAATTTCATTAATTATAAATATAAGTACTAATCTCAAAATATAAATAAAAAATTTAAAATAGAGTAATCAAGTAAGAATGGATACGCATTCTCCTTCTAAAGGGCCAATGGACAAGAAAGGAAAGAGGAAGTGATAACAGGTTCTAAGACTCTAAAACTAGCAAAGTAGACACAAGTGTCTCTTAATCTTCAACAACAATACTCTCTGGCCTGATACTGTGCTTTCTGACACAATGGAAAAGAATCCTACATCCCAATCTCTGTTGACTACTCAATCTTTCCCAGAACACTCTAGGTGGTCCCATCCCAAAGCTTGGATCAGAAGCCCACTGGTTTGTTGAAAATAAGGCATTGGTCCTAATAGGTCATTCATTGCCTTAAAGGTATGTTTTCTTTTTCTTGAAGACAATCTATATTTACCTCTAATTGGCATTATGGTATAGGCATGTAATACCTAGCAAGTCTATCTATGTTTATATCCCCTGAAGTCAAACTGTCAGTATCTATGAGCATAATCCTCTCTGCATCCATGACTTCCACTGAAGTAATCATTATATGGGTACTCAGGAGCATATTTACTATCTCTTCAGAAAACTTTTGTTGTTGTTGCTGTTGTTGTGATGATAGATATTTCAGCCCTTCTATTGCTGTGATAAAATGTTATGATGACAAGAAGCTTGGAAATTAAAGAGTTTGTTTGGCTTATCACAGTCCATGATCAAAGGAAATCAGGCTATGAACTTGAGACAGGAACTTGAAAGCAGGAACTTAAGCAGAGGATGTGGAGTAGCACAGATGACTGGCTTACTTTTTATTGCTTGCTCATCCTTCGTCTAATACAACTCAGGATCACCTACCCAGGGATGTTAACCACTTATAGGTAATTAAGCCTCCCCAGAGCAATTATTAATCAAGATACACACAGACTTGCTTACAGGTCAACCTTCTAGAGGCATTTGCTCAGTTAAGTGTCCTGTTTCCTGATATGTCTAGGTTTGTGCCAAGTTGACAAAACCAAGCAGCATAGGTGAATATTCTATGGGTTTTAGAAATCTATGTTTGTGTATCTCTGTTTAACATTTCACCCTCTAGCCCTCTATCTCCTTTTTGCCACTTACCATGAACCATCAGATGAGGCAGAGAACTCAATCAAGAATTTGCTTCACAATCATCTATATATTCAAGTATCACAAATAAGTTCTACTGTGTACAAAACCCAAAGCAAACCCCATTTTTTTGCTACTTAATAACAATTGATTCTTCTTCAGTTTTCCTTCTGAAACCTGGTTACAATAACTCTTAACATTTGTTTTTCTGGATTATGCTGAATGTCTCTCACCTTATCACTTACCCAATTCTCAAGCATTTCAACATCCATTGGTATTAGTTATATAGGTATTCAAGTGCTTGGTGTAAAGCTGAAGGTCTACTCAGGCTCCTGTCCTTAATTGATAGTGGTTGAAACAACACACTTTGATTATCTATTGCTTTATGAGATGCGAAAGCCAATATCAGGGTTGGTGTATTTGATTCTCAGGACAGATCCTTTCTAAGTTATAAACACTCTCTGGATAACAATCTGCTCACTAGGTTGGGGTCATTGTAACTTCATCTAACCACCTAACCAGTCTTCACTTACCAACTCCCAACAACATAGTGTGAGAAGTTAAGACTCCAAGTATGAATACAAGCTAGATGGAATTTGGTTCTTCACTGTGAGGCTGATATTTTCTAAACGCACACTTCTTTTGCTTCTGGGGAAAGTCTCAAGGTTTCACATTACCAGAGTGAGTAATTTCAAGGCCTAATTTTCTAAAGTAAACATCAAAGGTTTTAGGGGGAAAGTTCCTATAGAATATCATGCAGATAAGACAAACAAGAAGTGAATATAGACTTCTTCACAGAGTTTATTTGTCAGATAACATTTTTCAGATGAAACTAAAAGCAACCATTTTCAACAAATGTAACCTTCTTTTGCACAAAAGAGAAAATTTTATTAAAACAATTTAATAATGGCAAAGTTCATATTAAAACAGTGTAAGTTAAAATTTTCTCAGAACATTAGAGTATATTAATTAGATGCAGATTTTTTCAAGGAAAAGCACACTGACATATACTTCTTTCCAGTAACTACCTTCTCTAATTTTCATCTCTTAAATATTTTTAAGTTTGCATTGAGGAGTAATGATAGACATGTATATACTTTCAGTGTCCTAAAATACACAAGGAAATATAGTTATAAGCATAAGAAACTCATATGATATTGAACTTACCCCTTGCTTATGATCTCCTGCTTTCATATAGACAAGAGAAAGGAAGCAAGTGTTCATTTAGTAATTAAGTGGTTTGGTTTTCTCTCAGTATGATTTGCAAATTGTTTTAAAATTGGCTGAATTTTCAAAGTTAATTTGTAAGTTGATTTAAAATAACCCAACACTGTAAATTCAAATAATATTTTGAAAATCATATTTTGGCTTGATATCTCAGAGTTACACAATTAATGATTAAAGGAATTATTGTCAAAATACTTGTCAGAGAGAGTCTACTGGTTAGAAGATGGCTTACTTCGAGCATAGATAGGTGCTATAGATTATTTGGGAAGTGAAGGAGACAGATGGAAACAGAGCGTAATGCATACAAGAGAGGAGAGATCATTAGTAAACTTTGCATTGACAGGCCCGATGTCAGTGTGGGTTACTGGAGCTTAATTCTGTATCCTGATGTCTGAGAGGGAGCGATAAGTGTGAGCCATTGTGTCACAACATTCAAGGTTCAAAGGAGCAGGATTACTTGGTAATTTCCCCCTCAGCAATTGGGCGAAGACATTTCCCATCCACAGCTTCATAATCTTTCCACCCTGCTACATGGTTGTGAAAATATGTCTTGTGGCGAGAGAAAACTAGGCAGAGAAGCACAACTGTTGGTTATTTGTGGTGACTTAAGATGTTAAATGTCTGGCACCCTCAGATAGATCAGGGGAACGAAGTGATTCTGTATGGTGTTCCAATTTAGTTGATGTTACAAAATACAGCAGATTCATAACACATGATTAAATCCAAGTGTTTGTATCCTCTTAACTAAATAGATTTTTTATAAAAATAACTTTATTACTCCTCAATAAAAATATATTAGAAAATACAATTGTTAGTGTTATTTATCAACTTGATAGTATCTAGAATCACTGTAGAGCAAGCGTACTCATTATACCCTGTGAGGGATTATTTAGGCTCCAGATTGTCCTGAGAAGAATTATTTAGATTAGAATTGAGACAGGAAGACCCACAGTAAAAATACACATCATTCCCTGTATTTTTGTCCCGAATGGTGTAAGAAACAGATTTCCAGCTGAAAGTAAACAACTTTCAATCTCCACTTGTTGACTATGGGTACCATGTGACAAGTTTCCCTACAGTCCGTCCACTGTGGTTGTTCATCATGATCATCACCCCTGAAACTAGGAGTCAAAACGAGGTCTTCCCTTAAGTTGCTTTGGTCAGAGTGTTTTAATTGCAACAAGGAAAATCATAGCAATCTAACCATTGAATTTAATAGGTCCAAACTATTAGGTTTCCAATGAGAAAAATCATCTAGTGCTTCAAAAGTTACCATGCCATGTGTGCATCATATTATTATTAACATAGCTTGGTCTACATAGTATTCTGGAGTAGAAGCATTTAGAACCTATTATTTTTAGCTTACTTTCTGCATACAAAGGTTTCCCAGGGAAAGCATCAGCACTATCCCTTGACAATTATTTCCAGCCTAATACTCATTCTCAGGATTTTTGCTTCCATCCGGGACTGGCATCACTAGACAACTGTCACAGGATATGTGGGAAGTTTCTGAGGGAAGCTCTTTATTGAAGAGCTTTCCGATCCAGATTATATGATGTTAATGTTTCCCTTCTGTAATAAATTTGGAATTCTTATTCTAGGTTTAATCAATGTGATGTGTCTTTATTCAACCAGTCATGATCACAGCTCTCGGATTTTATAATGCAATTTTTAATTTCTCATTATAGGTAGAAGAAAAATCTATTTAATCACAAAGGAGCTTACCTTCAATAAAATGAAACTCAACAAACCCAAGGACAGTAAGAAAAGTCAGAGTGGAGGGAAATGCCTGGATTACTTAATTTTTCTTAGATGGTCATCTGTGTAAGGTTATTTTCTCAGGAGAGCTTGGTCTTAAATCTCTGCTTTAAATTCCTGAAATGTCCCTCTTGTCTTTACATGTGATTTGTATATTTAGTTTAGATTTATGTCTTTTTTCCAACAAACTAAAAAAGAACAATTAAAACTCACACACTCTGATCCTCAACCCTGTTCACCTCTTCACCCTGTCTCCCACCCAGTTCCCTCTCTCCATCCACCTCTGATGACTATTTTGTTTCAGCTTCTCTGTGAGATTCATGCATTCTCCACTGAGCTCTTTTTATTTTCCAGTTTCTTTTGATTAGTGGATTGTAACATAGTTATTCTGCACTTTATGTCCACTTATCAGTGAGTATGTACCATACATATCTTTCTGGATATGGATTACCTAACCTAGAATGATAATCTCTAGTTCCATCCACTTGTCTTTGTTTTTAATAGCTAAGAAGAAAGGGGATCAGACATGGGGTTGGGGAAGAGAGCAGGGAGTGAGAACATATATCAGTGTGGGCAGGGACAGGAGTGGGGGGATTTATGGGATTTGCTGAAGACTTGAGATAGAAGAGGCACCTGGGAATCTATTGGGGTGATCCTAGGTGAGATTCCTATCAGCAGTGGATATAGAAATGAAGTGTCAGACTTCCAGTGGCAGGAAGGAAACATTAACCCACCCATAAGATTTTCAATCCCAGTTTGTCCTGCCTACAAGATGTGGAGGTATACAGGTGAAGCAGAGACTGAGGGAACAGCAACCAATGACTGACCCAAATTGAGACTCATCCCATGGGAGAGAGCTAACCTCTGATACTATTAATGATACTCTGTTATGCTTGCAGACAGATGCCTAGCATAACAGCCTTCGAGAGGTTTCATCCAGTAGCAAATGGAAACGGATGCAGAAACCCACCACTAAACCTCAGGTGGAGCTTGGGAAGTCTTGTGAAAGAGTGAGGATAGAAGTTAACAAACCTAAGGGATGAAGTACACCACATGAATACCGAGAGTCAATTAACCTACCCTTACCCTACCTCTGCCTGTATTTTCTTTGCTCCACTTTGACTCTTTGAGTGACATTTCCATAATGGGCAAAAATCACAATCTCAAAACAATCCAAAATGGCAGTTTGGGAGCAGTAAAAAACTGTATTTTAAGACAAAGCATTGTGTATGGTCAGTTAGCCTTCCATTTTAAATAGAAGGGTGTCATCAGGAGAAACACATGGAAGAACGTAGGGCTTCTTTTTCTATCTGTAGCTCTAGTCTGGACAAAAAATACCAACATACAATATATAGAGGAAATCTATTCAGTCAAATATACAAGCTATTGAAACTACTATCTAAACAGACAAAGAGATGATAATTTAAGAATTGCAGGTAAATGAGGTTCCTTACACATCAGGATTTGGCACTGGCAGAATCTCTCTCCCACTGTTCTGATACCAGGCTAGTTTTCTGCCAAATAGTTTTCTGACCATTCTTATCTGGAAGCATCAATAATATTTTCACCATTCCAGATAAACAATACTAAACAAAACAGATTCCAAAGCCTCAGCGTTTGTAATTTGTACAGAGAACCATTTGGCCTCCAGCCTGGTTTGAAAGCAGATATAAATCATGTAAGCACTCAGTAATGTTCCCAAAGCAAACAGAAACAGACTGAGCAAGAGAAAAGCTGCAGGCATACACATCAGATTCCCATGGGAGACAAAGCAGGAGTCTTTGTGGTGGCCGTCTCAAGCATGACATTTAAAATAGATCACCTGGGTGCATTTCATAGGGGTGAGCTTGGTAGAACTTCCAAGTTTCTATCAGGGGGAAAGGTGAGCTTTTCACTCATGAGTGACAACATTTCTCCTTGGAACAATGATTATGAGGCTTCCCAATTTAAAGAGACTGTGAATTCCTGAATAAGAGAAGTCATTATCTATAATTTAAGTCATTGCCTGGCCATTGAAAATTATGACTGGGTAATGTGTTTTATTCAAAGCCACAACTCTTACCATTTATCCTGGGATAGTTCACTATCTAGTTGTTAAGACTCCCTCATTGTTCAGACCCCTTGAAGCTACTATTGATTTGTGCATTGTATCTTGATACAGAAAAGATTGCCATTCTCTGGGTTTTTCAAAATTGAAGCAAATAAAGAAACACTATTGCTCTCAGTTTCTTAATTGTGAACACCTTTGACCCATAACAGTTGACTTAAGATATAAATATTTAGTGAACCACAAGACATTGTTTTTTAATTATTTTAGATACTTTGAAAAGATTAACATTAAGTCAATATTTAATGCAGAAGTGTCATTATCCCCTGCAAAATCTTATCCCTTGAATATTATTAAATGAACAAAAAATGTTTATCAAAGATCAGGTTTGCTCATGTCTAAATTATCTCATAGAGGACATGGAGAAGTCTTGGTAGAAATCACTATTTCTTTATCTCTGGTTAACAAACTTATTTTACAGTCTTGATAATAAATTAACATAAGTTAAAATTTTCCTGATGCAGAGCAATAAAACAAAACAACACTTTGATTCTCAGGAAAAGTTTGGGAAACATTTATCCTGAAAATAATTATATTTGTATGTTGACCAAGACTTTCCTTGGTCTTTCTTTACTACATTCATAAGACATCCCTTCAATTTCTTTCAAAAATTTCACTGAACATAAGCATCTTACCTAAATACACAATGGAAAAGAGATAACTCCTGTGTAGGATTTCACATAGCTAAGACCCCTGCTTGCCTTGAAAATTAGTTTGTATTCAATTGCATCACTCTACATATCTGTTTGTGCTGTGATGAATTTGGGCTACAATATGGGGATTAAATATGACAAAGACCATACAACCTAAAAACACCAAATCTATACTACCTGGCTCATATAGGAAAATTAAATAAAACAAAATACACTGCCTGCATGACTCCTTTTGGCCAACAACTCAAACTCAAGTAGTTGTAACCCAATCCCACTGCTGGAAGTTTTGCTGGGTGACAGATACAGCCTCTTGGGACTCTTTTTCCCACATTATTATTTGCCAGTTTCATTTAGATCACCTCAATTTAGGAACTGTCCATATTAACAGCTCAAATGTCCTTTAATTTAAGCTGTCTCTCCCTGTAATCCCTCCCACAATCCCCTCTCCCCAACCCATTGCAACTTGATCCTCCCACTCCAGCCCCCCATTTATCTATAACTATCTATTGTATTTCCCCTTCCCAACAAGACCTATAGTCCCTTACTCTACAGCTAACCTCTGTGGTTCTATGGATAGGAGCTTGGTCATTGTTGCCTTCACAGCTGATATATACACACATAAGTGAATACATACTGTATCTGTTTCTCTAAATCTAAGGTTTCTAACTCTGGATGATATTTTCTAATTCCATCCATTTGCCTGCAAATTTCATAATACCATCTTCTTAAGGATTTGTTTTACATATGTGAGTGCACTGTTGCTGTTTTCAAACACACCAGAAGAGGGCATCAGATTCCATTACAGATGGCTGTGAGCCACCATGTGTTTTCTAGGAATTGAACTCAGGACCTCTGGAAGAATAGTCAATGCTCTTAAACTTCAAGCCTTCTCACCAGCCCTATCATATCATGTTTTTGAATAGCTGAATGGTAGTCCATTGTAACAATGTGCCGTATTTTCCCCACTCAGCCCTAAATCAGAGCACCCTATCAATCCCTCCGCTTAGACCTCAGGGAACACTGTGGAAGAAGAAAGGGAAAGGGCATAGGAGTCAGAGGGGATGGAGGACACCAAGAAAATAAGGCAAGAGCCAGGGACAATGAAGGACACCAAGAAAATATAGTCCTCTCAATCAACTTGAACAAAGCTCATATAAACTTATAGAGACTGAGGCAGCATGCACATGGTCTGTGCAAATCTGTACCAGGTCTTCTGGGCATACTTATGGCTTCAAGTTTAGTGTTTTCATGAAAGGGTCTCTGATTCTCGTGTCTTTTCTTGGGCTCCTTTCTCCAATTGGTTTGACTTGTCAATTTGACAGTCTTTGTTTTACCTTATTATATTTTATTTTACTTTTAAATGAATGAATGAATGGATGAAAACCTAGCTACTATGTTCAAGGTTAACACCTAAACTCTCAAGTATAAGGGTTGGAAAAGGGAAAATATGTTTTCTTCTATTGAGTGACACTAGGTATATCAACCATTCCAAAATAGGTCTCATGCTCAGGAGTAGTTACCCAATAAATGGTTAAATTTCTCAGTTTTTTGTATATCTTCATTTGGTTACAGTTTGGTGGGGAGCGTGTTATTGTTTTTCACTGTCAGTGTGTTTTTGTTGTTTTCTTGGTTTTGGGAGGTTTGTTTGTTTGGAGAAAAAATTAATTTAGGAAGGTAGGGATTGGGATTAGAAGTATCTGAAAGGACTTGGAGGAGTGAAAGAACATAGTTAAGGTAATTTCAAATTTAAAAATTGTTTTAAATAATAATAAAAAAACTTTACTGTTCCTTATGTGTACTGGATAGTTTTATAGCTTGATACAAGCTAGAGATACCTGAAAGATGGAATATCAATTGAGATAACGTCCTCAGCAGATCCCACTGTAAAGCATTTTCTTGATTAGTGACTAATGTGTGAGGACCCAGCTAATCGTAGCTAGTGCTGGTAGTCCTGGGTTCTAAAGAAAGCAGGTAGAGAAAGCCAGGGAGAACAAGCCAGTAAACAACACCCCTCTATAGCTTCTGTATCAGATTGTGCCTCCAGGATCCTGCCCTGCTTGAGTTCCCGTCCTGACTTCCTTTGGTGATGAACTGTGAGGTGAAAATGTCAGCTAAGTAAATCCTTTCTTCTTTCTCCCTCCATCAATAAAATAAAACACTTCTGAATTTTAATGTAAATATTCTTGAAGCAATAGTCAATACATCAGACAATACAAAAGAAAAAATCCAAAGAAGGCCTCACACTTGGACAACACATATTAGTAGTTATGCCTTTGGTTTGGTCAATATGCATTTATCTTGATTATTTTTTTAACATAATGACTTATACATCTAAAACAAAAAATATATTATATGCTAAAAATAAAGAGTAACATTTTAAACTTAGCAAAACCATAGGAGGGATGGGTGATGATGTGGAAATGACCTTTAACTCGTTCTAATTTATGGGTCTTTGTTCACTTCCCTTTCTTCTCTAAGGCCAGACAATATTGTATACATATTAAGATTTACTACATAAAAACATTCACTTCTAAATTTCAATACCAATTTTGGTTCCAATAAATCAAGATGGCTCACTCCAATAAATCAAGATGGCTCATTTTGAAATTTCATCCACATCTTAAAATGGATATATAAATTAGTTTTTGCTAGGTAGTAAACATCTGAAAGCAGCAACATAAAACAATACCATCACTGTTGATCTACAGGATGTCTCACTAGTTCTGTGTGGCTGGGTCTGGGATCTCTTATGAACTTACTTGCAGTCTGGAGGCAATCAATTCATGGATGATGCATTGCCTAAGATGATGTGGCTAGGTCAATTCTCAAAGATTCACTACATAGGAACTATACTGGGGTTCCCAAATACAAGCTTCACTGTCCTGTCTGTGTATTGCTTGACAAGAAATGAAGAGAAAGAATCAGTGTAAACTGCTTCCTAAATCTCAGTTTAAACTGAATATAGCTGAAGAGATTCTTTGGAATTCTTTTTGTCTTAGGAAAGCAATGATAGTAATAATGGAGAATCGAATGGTTACAAAGAGTGCTGAAGCGCTCGGGCATTTGTGTGTTTGTTTGTATGATTGATTGATTGATTGATTGATTGATTGATTGATTGATTTTTCAAGAAAGGGTTTCACTCTGTGGCCTGGGTTGTCCTCGTTGAAGTAGCTCATAGACCAGGCAGGCCTTGAACTCACAGATATTAGCCTGCTTCTGCCTCCCACTTGCTGGGATTAAAGGTGTGTACCACCTCTGCATGGATATTTTTATTTTAATTAATCGACTATTGGGGTTATAATCAAAATTGGATACTCATGTCACCTTTTGAAATAGGAAATAGTCTTAATTTTCTTTATTCTTATTCTTGAACTATTCTAAAGAAAGAATAAAAATTTAAAAAGAAAAGGCTTGGGTTCTTCCTTAATGGTTTGAACTAGTCAATATTTCTTTCTGCCTTGACTTAAAAAGTAAAATTGTATGGAATAAATGAAACTTGTTTGGTTGTTATTTTTTTATTTTCAATGTGTAATCACCATAGGCAGCATAGACTGTAGCTCAGAATTGACTTCCTTAAAGGACCCAAGGTATCTTGAAAGTTCGTTGGACAAATTTATTGCTTTTGGTAGACAATTTGCATATTGATTAAGTATATCTGAAATACAAGTTTGTGTTTAAAAGAATCATAATCAAGATAAAATATGGATATATATGTTTGATTAAACTTCATTTATTTTAAAATATCTCCCCATTCATGTGGGAGCTGGGACATTTGATATTTAGGACTGATATAGCTCATTTTTCTTCATAAGGGTTCCCATATAACAAGACTGTCCTGTCTGTGATGGTAGGTCAACTAAATACAAATCTCATTAACTGAATATAAAAAAAATCTTGGAAGAAAATAGAAGAATGACAATGATTTGATTGATTGATTTTTCAAGAAGACGGCCAAAGCTCAATAACATGTTTGTAACACACGTTTTTTTAATTAATGAAGATTTTATGATGGGATGCCTATCATTTTTATGCAAGAGCACCTACAATGATAGAAACTTGTTTGGTTGTTGATGAGAGAATACATAAAATTCCCAGTTCTGAAAAGGTAGAGATAGACAGGTATATCCTGATTACTTCATTTATTTTTGCAATATTCAACAGCAATTTGAATTTAAGGACTGATAATTTATAAGCTTTGGGTTCAGTACCAAACAACACCTTTCGAAAAATAATGTGAAGAAGAAGCCTAGGTTGAAACTGTGTCTACTGGCAGTAGCAGGATTGCTACAACAATTAACTCACAACTTCATTTACTTGCACAAAATCAAGCCAGTCAACACTAGAATTTGGATGAGAGAAAGATTCATGAGTGATCCCCTACCTATAGCTAATTAACTACTGGGTATTGTTGGCTGCTAAGGAAGAAAGAGTTCGTTTTCTTTAAGGGTGTGGCCTTCGGTGGGTCAACCACCATCAGTGGATGACCTCACATCTATGCATATATGAAAAGCACAGGTTGGACTGTGTGATTAAAAAAAAAGAAAGAAACAAAACTGCCATTCAATGAATCCAGAAAGAGTTGTGGGGAAGAATGAGGCATGAGTGAGATGAAAATTCATTGTAAACATTTTTGAAATTTTCAAAGAATTGATAAAAATATTACTATTTAAAAACAATATGGACTCTTCATGTACAGAAGAAATGAATGAATATATATATATTGCATGCCCATGAAATCTCAATAACTGATTTCAGTCATGATCTGAAAGAGTCAGTTTTAATTGTGAACTTGACACAATCTAGAAAAACCTGGAAGAGAGTTTCCATGAGGCACTGCCTTGATTAGGTTAGACCACAGGCATGCATAGAGGTAGGTAGCCAATTGTGAAAGTTAATCAGTTAAGGAAAAACCAATTTCAAAGTAAGCAGCATAATTTCTTGGACCTGGATTCAGGGATGTATCAAAGCAAGAAAGGAGGCTGAATAAAGATGCATGCATTCATTCTATGTGCTATTGACTACAGATAGGACAGTTTACATCAAGTTTCCGCCCCTTACCTTCCCCACTTTGATGATTATAATATGGAATTGTTAACTAAAGTAAACACCTCTCCCTTTTCATGGGGTCTCTTATGACAGAAACAAAAATGAAATTGACATTTTATAATTGATGAAACATTGACAACGTGTGTCAATGGTTTTCGTGACCCTTTGGGGGCTTGAGGGACCCAGCATTGGGGTTGTCTAAGATCATCAGAAAGCACATATATTTACATCAAGATACATGAAGGTAGCAAAGTTACACTTATGAAGCAACTGCAAAACTAATTTTATGGTTGGGGGTCACCACAACATGAGGAACAATTATGAAAGTTGCATTGGGACAGGTAAGAACCACTGTGTTAAGTGATCAAACATTACAGGTGTCAGTACACAAGGCAAGACTTTTCTATTTGTGAATTGAGGGCCTGAACTCCTTGTGGTAAGGCTGGCGTGGAAGGAATTTTAACTGAGGAGCAGGAAAATGAAGCACAGTATTATCAACTTAAATTTATATAGCATTTATATCTCATATTTTATTATTACCTTCTGGATCAATGCTGAAATCACAATAATCAGGTGATGATTCTGTCAGCCCTCCCAAGGCTAATGGGGGACTGGATGATAAAGGTATTTTCAGATTTCCTGCTGGTCTTTTCCAGAAGTAAAATTTGTGCTGGCTGCTTTTTGTTTTGTTTTTAGTTTTTGTTTTTGTTTTGTCAACTTGTGACAGGCTAGTATCATCAGAGAGAAGAGGGCCTCATTTGAGAGGATTCCCCTGTAAGATCCAGCTACATGCAAGCCTGTAATGCATTTTCTTAATGAATCACCCATAGGGAATGCCCAATCCATTGTGGATGGTGCCATCCCTAGGCTGGTGCTCTTGATAAGGAAGACTGAGGAAACCATGGAAAGGAAGCCAGTAAGCCTCATCCTGTCTTGGTCCTGCATCAGCTCCTGCCTCCAAGTTCTTGCCCTATTTGATTCCTGTCCTGACTTCCTTAAATGATGGACTATTGATGTGGATGCATAAGACAAATAAAGCCTTCTATTTCCAACTTGTTTTTGGTCGTTGTGTTTCTTCATAGCAATGATAACCTAAACTAAGACAGCATTCATCCTCTAATGCACCAATTAAATGATGTTACCATCTGCTGTTAAACCTGAAAATTAATGCATGAAATCATGTGTATTGCTTCAACTCACTTGTAGCAAGCAGTTGGCTACCTGAGTAAGAAGAGCTTCTCATAAATTTTGAACCTAAATTGGCTATATTGAAGAATCAAAAAGTACTCTAAGATTAAATTCCATCTTCCTTAGGCCATTCTGTGTTTCTCTGAAAAATGTCTGAGCCTGGATAATTCATGGGAAAAAATGTACTCACGTAGCACACATAGATAGTACCTGTCAGTGTCTGCTCAACTTATGAGGAACCTGGATGGTGTCAGATCTCAGAACAGAGGGCAAAGTGGCAAGGAGATTTTTGCAAAAAGGGCAAACACCATGGTAACCCAGCTTTTGTGGCACCTGTTTTGCAGCCTAATCAAGCCCCAGGAGATCCAATTAACTCCCAGGGGACTTAATATAGTCCCTCCAAAATGACAATTGTTTAATGGAACAACCTAAGTATTCTTAAAGATTCTATCACATCTCAACACTGCTATGTTTGAAATAAATTCTCAATATGAATTTTACTGGATAGCATCTACATCCAAAACATAACGCCAAAATAGAGAAAATACAATAATAGCAATGACTGCAAAAATAATAATCATGAATTATTTCTTGCATTGTATAATTAATGATCTCAAATTAATATGAATACATTCCATATAGATATATGATATAAATAAGCACAAATAATCATATGCAAAAATATGCATCTATGCCACTATATGCCAGCATATTTTATATTTTAAAGATAATGTATATTCTGAGTATTCAACAATACATAATAATTACTGTAATATAATAAATGTATTACACATAATTATCAGTGCTATGGAATTGGACAAAGAAGAGCTGTTCATCAGATAACTTTAATGACAGAGACAAACATTTCTGTGGTTGTGCTGTGGTTTACTACACATGTTGGTGCACACAAGCTCACAGTCAACCTGCTCTATCTCTGTGGCATTCTGGGTCCAGTGTGTATGCTCATCTGACAAAAACCATGGTTTATTTTACTTAGGAAAGCTCGGTGGTCTTCTTAGAGCCTCCATGTTAATAAGTAGTAAGGGATTTTATAATATAGTAAACTAATGAAACCATTTTTACTTGACTATGCACTGGCTATTGTAACTGCAACAAAGAAATTATTCTTTAGGGAAGAAGTCTATATCCTATCTTTAAATAAAGAAGAAAATGTACTTTTTAAATGATTTTTTTAAATGTAACAAAGCAGGTAAGAGTTTTATCCATTTTTAATGAATTCATTGTTCATTTTTATTCTTACCAAAAGTCACAAAGATAAAATGATATTTGAGGCATGAGAACTTGAAATAAATGAATATTTTATTCAATGAACTGGCTCAATGGTATTTGGAGTTAAGTCATGGATTCAAAAGATTTTCAAAGGAATCTTCTATCATCAATTGAATGATCAAAGCCAATGTGTCAGTTATCACCATGAACAGAAACAGTGACCCAAGGGAGACAGAATGAGATTGCAGAGAATGTAGGGTAAGTTCCTCTGGCATAATAGAAGATTGTCCTTGTGTGTTTCTTATCCTACTGTAAGTAATCACATATGGTTCTTATTGCAAGTTTCCCTATACAGAGAAAAAAACTTCACACAGAACTTGTAAGGGGATCAATGAAAATGTCAGATTCTAATGAAAATTAAGTGTAAAAGGAGTAATTACATTTATTTTATGAAATGTCAAGCAACAAATTAAATTTTATTTTTTAATTATATGCAATTTGGTATTAAAAGCTTAAGAATTCAGATAAGCTGGAAATAGATTCCTCGAAACACACAGTCTACCAAGAGCACATTTTGAAGCACTAGAAAATCCCTTTTCCCATTAATTAATTTTTATTCACTTATCACTTTAAATCAAAGATTCCTCTCCTCCCAGCCCTATACTCAAAAACTCCACCTCTTCTCCAAAGAGAAGGGGAAGACCCCATTGTTATCAACCTGCCCTACATCTCAAGAAGCAGCAGGACTAAGAGCATCCTCTCCCAGACAAGGCAGCCCAACTAGGGAAAGGGGATTCAAAGGCAGGCAACAGAGTCGAAGACAGCCCCAGCTTCAATTGTTATAGGACCCACGTGTGGACCAAGCTCACATCTGTTACAAGTGTGTAGGGGCCCTACATTCAGCCCATTCATATTCTTTGGATGGTGGTGTAGTCTCTGTGTGCCCCCATCGGCCCAGGATAGTTGACTCTATAGGTCTTCTTTTGCTGTCCTTTCCCAACTCTTTCATAAGACTCCCCCGGCTCCTCCTAATGTTTGCCTCTGGAACACTGCATCTGTTTCCATTAGCTACTGGATGAAGCCTCTCAGAGGATAGCTATGCGAGGCTCCTGTCTGAAAGCATAACAGAACATCATTAATAGTCTCAGGGGTTATCTCTCTTCCATAATATGGGTCTCAAGTTGGGCCAGTCATTGGTTGACCATTCCCTCAATCTCTGCCCCATCTTTATCCCTGTGCATATTGTAGGCAGGACAAATGTTGAGTCGAGGTTTTGTGGGTGGGTTGGTGGCCCCTTCCTCCACAGGAAGTCCCACCTGGCTACAGGAGGTGGGCACTTCAGACCCCCATATCCCCAGCTTGTTGGAGTCTCAGCTAAACTCACCCTTCACACCTCCAGCCTCCCCATCCCGGTCTCAGACTCATTCATAGATGGTCCCCCACACTTTGATTTTGTTTTTCTCCAAGCCCTGTTCTGCTCCCTTCAAACCTGATCCCCATCCCTTTCAATCCCCCTTCATCAGCTCCTTCCTCCTTCTACCTCCTAGGTCTATTTTATTTCCTTCTGAGTGAAATTTGAGCATCTTCCCTTGGGCCCTCCTTGTTAATTAGTGTCTTTGGGGTCTGCAGATTTTCACGTGGTTATCCTATACTTTATGGTTAATTGGGAAATCTTAATGGACAAATAATGACTAGAGAAAGTAAACTACTACTGTGGCTGATCATGTTCCAGAAGTTTCTTTTGAAAGGAGAGGGGTGGCAAGTGCTAGAAAGCACATTCTTATTAATGCTACTATCACCAAAATCCTAACAAAGAATCACAAAGTACCACTGTTATAGATTGCAAATGTACAGTTGAAAATTTAATTAAAGTTTCCTTGTTTGGTGATTCAGCTCTGCAGGAATTTCATCCATATCTTCAATGCTTCCTATGCTCCCGAAATCTGTTCCCAAGGTGAACTCTACATTCAAGTTAATTTTGGAGAATAGTAGTGAATCTTTTGTTTTTGTTTTTAAATTTAGCATTATTGTAAAAGCTGTGTTATAAGGTCATTAAATGGTGTAATTGCCTAAGACCATTACAGGTCCTATTGTTCTTCAGTGAGTTCCTTGATGACCATGCTTACTTTAGCAACAGTGTTTAAAGTACCAGAATACTCTATTCCTACCTTTCTATTCTCTTTTTCGTATATTTACAGATATTACCATTCAGTCCAATGTAAAAAGGAAAAAAAATTAGATTCTCCTTGGAGATAAGTGGAATCTGATATTTTGAAACATTTGGGCGGAGATAGGTGAAAAAATTATAAAAGCAATGCATGTGAATTAGAGAAGATTGTGTTTGTATTCTCAAGTAGTGTAGCTCTTTAAAATAAAGAAAAATTATGAAGTGGACAGATATTCATTTGCAGTCAATTACTTTGTTGAAGTGGTTTTCTCCTCCATACACATACATATATAATCTTACCTGTAAATATATTATATCTTCTAATTATGAGCTTCCCTGGTCAGAGACAGATTTTTAAAGAGAACTTTAAGTCATTAATCTCTTTTATTTAAAGAATTTTTTATTATGATACAACTTCTATTTCCTAATTCTATTTATAAGTTGGCCTCTTGATTATCTTGGATGATTCAAAAGTAGATTACCATGCAGCCATGGTGACCAACATTATACCACTTCAGAGGCCTGACAGTTGGGGTGAACAGTTTGATCTGATGTTAACAGGAAAAATTCAGATCAGACTCGAACTTGGTGTTGGAAATACACTCAAATATTTTACTACATTTCTTCCTCTTGGGAGATCGCCCAATAACAGAGACTTGGGTTTACTATTTGAACGCCTTTAACTCTCTCACACTCCCTTAGGCTCCTCCTTCTAAAAGCTGAACTTCCGAATGCGTCGACATACAAAATATAATATAATGAATGCAGCAAAACAATGTAAAGTCTATGCTTGGCAAGCCAGCATGAAAAAATTCCAAAACAGGCCAGAATTATAAAACCCTCCATCTTTATTCAAATTCCATAAATAGCAGGCCAACAAGCACAAAACAACCACAGAACTTGGCAGACCGTGCCATTCTTCTTACTTTAATTCCCAGTACGCTGTATTTGACATACATTCTCTATTCTGATCCTCTGACTCTCTGCCTCCTCTTCTGGATTCTCTGGAGTACTGAGGATGGGGATTTGGTGAAGTCTAATTGTTCCCACGCCTCTGGCGGTCTCTACATATTCCCATCTCTGATGAAATCTTTTTGACACCTGATCTGTTCTTCTGTGCAATGAACCTGCAGCTATTCAGATTTTTTTATACAGCTGCCTGGATCTTGGATCCAACGTTGTTTGGTTGCCTCCTTCTTCAGGAGCAGACTCAAATAAATCAGACATTGTGTTTCTTGAAGTTCTTGCCATTGCTCTTTTTGAAATAGAACATAAGTGTTTTTCTAATTGGTTCTCCTGTTTCTCTACCTCACTTTAGTCCAAGACTTAAGCTATGAAAGTGAGCACCACGGGTACAACTCTTTCTCATTCTAATAGGTTGTATGGAATTATTGACTGCTTAACAAAGCTACCCGTCAGTAGTATTTTTGAGCACTAAAAAGATGATATAATGTTGCAACCAGCTTTTATTTTTTTTAATAATTTTTCTTTTCTTGCCCCCTCCCCCTTACAGAAGTGCCTTACAAACGGACCCTCAAATCTCTCTGCAGACAGACTAACCTTCATCTTGACCATGAAATCAGAAAAAATTGGACTTTATCCAAGTTGGCAAAGTTGACCTTCCAACAATTTTCCTTAACCACAATTAAGCTGTTAGGGTGATGACATAATATAAAATTTCACCATACATTATTAGCTAGCAAATCTGTGGTATGTTCTTCGTTGATACATTGGAAGTATCCACTGCAGTTGTGCCTATGACACAGGATATATAAAGCCTAAGCTTAATAGTGAGTCTGCAATCGTAAATACTTATGTTCTATATAACAATTTGTATGTTGTCTGTAGGTTCATTTGTTGCCCTGATGATGAGATGTAATCTCTATTACATGTGCGATAAACAATTTTGTTTTGAGACACCCGCTACTGAGCTTTATTTTACCTGTAATAGAAATCTAACATGAATTATGAGGTTTTTCGGATAAAAAATCATTTTATGGTATTTAAATACTGTAGTTTAGTTATGATCCTTGTTTTCTTCTAAAATTTATACTACTTCCAATGCTACATGTCTTCTCTTATATTTTAAACAACACAAATGAAATTTTCTGGTATGCCTATATTAGTTGATTATTTTATTATCGTATCTAATAAATAATTTGACTAACCAAGTTCAAATGTTTTATTCCCGCTTTACTCTTAGTGACAGATCGTACGTTGATTTATGTATGAGTTGAGTTTTAAGCTAACTCATGGGCTCGCAAAGAACTTTATTACTTTAAACACGTAAACATCACAATATGAATGAAGTCACAGCCTCGTTGTACTGTTTCCACCTTTGCGTAGACTCTTCGACCTTTTGATGCCAGCTACGAACTTTTACCCTGGCTTCTTGAGGGAGGGTAATATCTCGCATTCGTAAATAATTTTCTTTAAAGCACAACAAAGCTTTAGATAAGTTCATAGCTGAAATCAGGATGGCCAATCTGATCCCTGCGGTCTCATTCTTGACCTTTACATTAACACATTTGAAATTGAGCACCTGGGCAGGCTGTCTGTTTGAGCACCTTTCACGGTACTCATCTTCTTAGGATATTTATCAATATTCCAAGTCAATGGACAGTGCCGCATGACAAAGGTCAGGTTGAACTCTTAGGAAAGGAGCACCTCTGGAGAAAGTCACAGGTATATCCTAACCACTAAGAACACAAAGGTTTCCACAATAATTTAGAAAGGATTTTCTAGTATCAGATCTAACTCAGAAGCTTAAGAAAATTTCGTCTATACATTTCAACAATTGCCGAAGAATAGCATCACGATAGATTACTTCTGTAAGTTATACCAGTTCTACGAGAATTTGTCAACTGAGCTTTTCTGAACTGGCTTTTGTTGATTGAAAACTGATATCTCTCTCTCTAGGCTTCTACCTCTCTCTTCACACATCGATATATTATCTTTTCTCTTACTCTGAATATGTGATATATTTCTAAAGTGCATGGAACATCTTAAATATATCATTCTCTACCTACCAGTCTATAGACTCTAGGTTTACAATTATTCTATCCTTTAAGAATGGTTCACGAGACACCAGTTATCATAGCAATTTAATCTCCTCTTGGTTTTTCTATTTTGGAGTGTAAATAAATATATGGTGATTCCTTTTGGTTGACTAAATGCTAGAATTAGTCAAGTAAGTAAGTCAATGTTGCCTCTATATTCCACTATAGCCTCTTATTGCTTTTTGTTCAACAGGATTGATATTGATCTGAAATTTGAATAGAGTTAATTGTTATCTTGAATAGCTTCTGTACCTTTGTTGTAAAATTTTCTAAAAATACTTAGGAAGCGCTCATGCTTGCGTCACCAAAGTGGCGCTCTAGGTGTGCTGGTAGTCGAAGGTTTAACCTTATAAAATTGAGGAAAGTTCAAGAAAAAATTATTTGCTTCAGCAACCTTTGATAAATTTCATGGTAATGCTATGATGGATAAATTTTTATTTCTTTTTTTGTTTTGTTATCTTCCAGTTCAATTTTGACTGACTTCCTTGAGCTACTGTTTATCTCTACAGAGTCTTGAGCCTTCAAGTATGACATCTTGTGCTTTCTATAATACAAGATGCCACTAAACTCCAGTATAACAAATTATTAGGCACTTCACTAAATATAAGATGGGTAAGAAAGTCTAGGAATCTCATAATGATGATGTTGTTGTTGATTAGGATGATGATCTCAGTAATATTAGTAAAGAAATCGTTATTTGTAGCATCATAATTTAGTGATGAGTATGGACAGACTATAGTGAGATCAGTGACAGTATCCAAAATATATCAACTTTTAACTCATGGTGCACTCAAATTTGCTACTACAGACAGTCTTCATTATTCCACTTCAGAGCATTACTTATGAATGCATTTAAATTTTGAGAGACAATTTGTGACTTCCATCCATGACATCATGTCTTCTCAAAATACTTGAATTTTGGGCATTTCATTCCAATTATTAGCACCAAAAATTCAACATATTTATTTTATGAGAGAAAAAAGCTACAACAAAAGGAGAAAATATGTGTTCTGGTAGGAAGCACATAGCAGTATTGGAGTTTCCTTTGGATATCTGAGATCTGTTGACAAATTTAAATAAAAAAGAAGGTGAGAGTGAAAAAGATGTGGGATGTCTTTCCAGTATTCCATGCAAATAAATAACGAACTGTGTGGAAGGAGACAGAGATCAGAGGTGGGAGCAGGAGGCAGGGTGAAAGAGTTGAGGCCAGGACCCAGGAAGGGGGAAGGGAGGAGACATTGTTTGATTACGTGTCGGGCAGTTATAGAGGTAGTGAAAGAAGATGATCATTCAGGATTCAGGGAAACTGAAAGTCCAAGTGAAGAACTA